>NW_027461851.1:0-47155 GCF_050947455.1 Rhinoderma darwinii | reverse complement strand
CAGCCAGTATCACACATGATAGGATTAGATACAACGGCTCAGCAGACAGTATCACACATGGTAGGATTAGATACACAGCTCAGCAGACAGTATCACACATGATAGGATTAGATACACAGCTCAGCAGACAGTATCACACATGATAGGATTAGATCCACAGCTCAGCAGACAGTATCACACATGGTAGGATTAGATACAGCGGCTCAGCAGACAGTATCACACATGGTAGGATTAGATACACAGCTCAGCAGACAGTATCACACATGGTAGGATTAGATACGAGGAGCGGCCACAATACCTGCGGACAGGCGCAGAAGTCTCACTGACAGTTACACAAATCGTTTGTCTGCAGCGATCGCCTCAGAAGGTCGCGCCAGATATTAAGTTAAGTGGCCGTCATCATCGTCCGGGGTCATTCGTTGTTTTTCGTGTTTTTTTCTGTGGATTCATCAGTCGGGGTCGGGGGAGGGGATTGTCAGTAAATTATAAGGCGTTTTTACTTCTGTCGGTTTCGTTATTTCGGTGACTTTTGTGCGTTTTTCTTTCTTTAATAGAAAGTTCCGGCAGTTTTGTATATTGTGCACAGCAGCAGTAAAGTGAGACTCACAATATTATGCCACCGATCTGCAGAGAATAGATCCATAAAGCTGGGCTCTATTCACTGACGGCAGCCGACACCAGAGAGCAGTAGCTGCTCCAGCGACAGACATTGGACACTGTGTATTTCGGAGATTCTGTCCCTTTAAAGCTTAGAATGAACTTTTATAACAAATATTAAGGAAGAAATAAAAGAGTAAAAGGAACTGACCGCCGGGGGATGGGAGGTCGTGCGCTGCCGCCATCATCCGGGCGCTGCCAGGGATCCCGTCAGGTGGCATAAATGACATCAATAGTGAATAGTTCTCTGGGTGACGACCAATGTGGCCACTATCGCAGCTCCTACCGTCACCCAGCTTTCCCAGGCTCCTGAATAATAAATACATTCCAGAACCTGGGAAAGCTGGGTGACAACCCTGTGGGAGCGGAAATGGCGGCCATGTTGGATGGCACCCAGCTTTCCCAGAATTCGGTATAAACGTATGATAATAGTAATAAAACCGCGCTGATTATTATATGATTATTACGTCCTGTGTGTATAACAATGTATCATCCGCATTCATCACTCATTGTCTTCTCCGCCTCCAGATGATCATAACTCTCATCATTCTCCTGTGTTTCCCAGCAGGCATCCTGGGTGAGTAGATCATTTGCTAGTATCATTTCTACTCCTCGGACTACAACTCCAAACATGTCCCGGGATCGGGGGGGGGGGGATAATATTGATTCTAATTCTAATTATTACTTAAAATGTCACTAATCTGGCCGCTCGGGACCGGGGAGGCGCCGGATCATTGGAAATTGTGAACCATTGGAAGTTAATGTGTTAGTGTGTCGGTCATTACCGGTGCTGGATGAAGTTGGGGTGGGGGCACCTATTCCAGATCCCACCTGACCCCCTATAACAATGTATGGGAGTTCAGCACACAGCCTGGTCAGTGACTACCTCAGACCGCACGGTGGGGGGTTGGGCAGCAGGGCAAGTATCCCATGTGCCCCCCTATAATGTGACCCCGGCGCTCAGTGGTGACATCTCCTGCGTGTCTTGAATGCTTCTCGGGGCATCTTTAGGTGCTGCCCTCTACTGGCACTAGACTGACGACTTCCTCCGCGGTGGAGTCCTGCACGCAGCCGTATTACAGCTCCATATTGTACGCGGTTACTATAGGGTCGTCATATAGGATCATGGGACCCTCCTCTACCTCTGGACGTCTCCGATTTCATGCACAAAATATTTTTTTCAGTACGAATCCAGCAGAAAAATAAAATGTGGCTTACTCCAGTGGACGCCGCATTATGGAAATATTCTCCCCTAGAAGTATTGCCATAGTATAGTGCTCCGGGTGATGCTCTGTATGATGATGCCACGTTGTACTCCGTAAGATGGTGTATGATGTTCAGTATGACGGTGTATGGTGATCAGTATGATGGTGTATGGTGATCAGTATGATGGTGTATGATGTTCAGTATGATGGTGTATGGTGATCAGTATGATGGTGTATGGTGATCAGTATGATGGTGTATGGTGATCAGTATGATGGTGTATGGTGATCAGTATGATGGTGTATGGTGATCAGTATGACGGTGTATGGTGATCAGTATGATGGTGTATGATGTTCAGTATGATGGTGTATGGTGATCAGTATGATGGTGTATGGTGATCAGTATGATGGTGTATGGTGATCAGTATGATGGTGTATGGTGATCAGTATGATGGTGTATGGTGATCAGTATGACGGTGTATGGTGATCAGTATGATGGTGTATGGTGTTCAGCATGATGGTGTGTGGTGATCAGTATGATGGTGTATGGTGATCAGTATGATGGTGTATGGTGATCAGTATGATGGTGTATGGTGATCAGTATGATGGTGTATGGTGTTCAGTATGATGGTGTATGATGTTCAGTATGATGGTGTATGGTGATCAGTATGATGGTGTATGGTGATCAGTATGATGGTGTATGGTGATCAGTATGATGGTGTATGGTGATCAGTATGATGGTGTATGGTGTTCAGTATGATGGTGTATGGTGATCAGTATGATGGTGTATGGTGATCAGTATGATGGTGTATGGTGTTCAGTATGATGGTGTATGGTGATCAGTATGATGGTGTATGGTGATCAGTATGATGGTGTATGGTGATCAGCATGACGGTGTATGGTGATCAGCATGACGGTGTATGGTGATCAGTATGACGGTGTGTGGTGATCAGTATGACGGTGTGTGGTGATCAGGATGACGATGTGTGGTGATCAGTATAATGGTGTGTGGTGATCAGTATGATGGTGTGTGGTGATCAGTATGATGGTGTGTGGTGATCAGTATGACGGTGTGTGGTGATCAGTATGACGGTGTATGGTGATCAGTATGACGGTGTATGGTGATCAGTATGACGGTGTGTGGTGATCAGTATGATGGTGTATGGTGATCAGGATGATGGTGTATGGTGATCAGTATGATGATGTGTGGTGATCAGTATAATGGTGTGTGGTGATCAGTATGATGGTGTATGGTGATCAGTATGATGGTGTATGGTGATCAGTGTGATGGTGTATGGTGATCAGTGTGATGGTGTATGGTGATCAGTATGATGGTGTATGGTGATCAGTATGATGGTGTATGGTGATCAGTATGATGGTGTATGGTGATCAGTATGATGGTGTATGGTGATCAGTATGACGGTGTATGGTGATCAGTATGACGGTGTATTGTGTTCCGTGCAGCACTGAACTGAATTTAGGCTTTAGTCTCCCACAGAAGCAATGTATATTTATTTCTACACATGACTCTGTGTGACATGGTAGGTGTGCGGAGCTGGAGTGCGGCCCCGTATTACTACTTAGTACAATGTCCTGTTATATGGAGCTGTATTACTTCCATGTGCATGATGCCTTACTGTCCCAGCTAGAAGGAAAGGTCGGCCACTAGGTGGAGGAGACACGTTACATCCTCTTCTGCGGTGCCGCACTATTCGATGACCTCCTGGTAATCTGGCACTGGGGCTATTTTTGCTGATTGCCGGATTAGCAGGAATTCTGGGGCACCCGGTTCCGGCTGTATTGGCGCCATCATCTACTGTCTTTATACACATTCAGGTTTCTTTGTAGGACACGGAGATTTTTGGGGCTAGGAGATTATTTTTCTTTTTGCCTCTCTGCTTGCCCAGCTTTGTCCGCTCTGCAGGAGGTCACAGCTCCCGTCCCTGCAGCTCGTCTCACCTTTCGTCCTCAGCGCTTTCTCTGGGAACAATGAACGCTTCATCTATAAATGTCAGGATAATATTTATTCGTGTCGCTGGTTTCACACCTGACGGTTCAGTGACATTCGTCAGGGCGGGACGGTGGGATTTACCTAAATGAAAGAGCAGAGATTGGGTTACAGCAGATTCTTACTGAATAATCCGGACCCAGCAGAGGTGAAGTATAACCACCATCATCAACATCATTAGAAGTCTGTAAAACAGCAATAGCCCCTGCAGAGCATCGCAGGAAATCTCAACAGACACAATTTAACAAACTGCAACGCGTTCCACCACGTGTGACTCCATTATTCTATATGGGGTGGATGACACGGTGCTGCCATGGCCGGACAGAAGTAATGACCCTAGTCACATGATCCAGATGTGAAGGTCACGTGTACATAACATAACAATGCAGATTTATATGGCGTTCAGAGTATGTGGAAAACTGGATGACAACCCCTGGAGGCGCTGTAATGGCGGCCACTAACCATCTGTGTGAGAGACCAATATACCTAAGAAATGGATCCCCTCTTCTATGATCTCCAGAACTCCTCTGTGATCCCCTCATCTATGATCTCCTCCTTTATGATCTCCTCCTCTATGATCCCCTCTTCTATGATCTCCTCCTCTGTGATCTCCAGATCTCCTCTATGATCTCCTCCTCTATGATCTCCAGATCTCCTCTATGATCCCCTCCTCTATGATCCCCTCCTCTATGATCTCCTCCTCTATGATCTCCTCCTCTATGATCTCCTCCTTTATGATCTCCTCCTTTATGATCTCCTCCCCTATGATCTCCTCCTCTATGATCTCCTCCCCTATGATCTCCTCCCCTATGATCTCCTCCTCTATGATCCCCTCCTCTATGATCCCCTCCTCTATGATCCCCTCCTCTATGATCTCCTCCCCTATGATCTCCTCCCCTATGATCTCCTCCCCTATGATCCCCTCCTCTATGATCCCCTCCTCTATGATCCCCTCCTCTATGATCCCCTCCTCTATGATCCCCTCCTCTATGATCTCCTCTCTATGATCCCCTCCTCTATGATCCCCTCCTCTATGATCTCCTCCATTATGATCCCCTCCTCTATGATCTCCTCCTCTATGATTGATTTCCAGATCTCCTCTATGATCTCCTCCTCTATGATGTCCTCCTCTATGATGTCCTCCTCTATGATGTCCTCCTCTATGATGTCCTCCTCTATGATGTCCTCCTCTATGATGTCCTCCTCTATGATGTCCTCCTCTATGATGTCCTCCTCTATGATCTCCTCCATTATGATCCCCTCCTCTATGATCTCCTCTATGATCTCCAGATAGGTAGGTTACCAATAAGAGGAGGGAGAGGAGGTGAAGTATTGCGTTACTACAGAATCAGAGTTTTAATGTAAACTGTCTGCAGAGTTGCTTCATTTTAAAAAACAACTGTAAAGGATCTGCCAGGCGCAGCTTCGGGGTTAACTTCCTTAGGTAATCAGTCTTCACCTGAGTCTATCTCTCTGAGACTGACTCCATCTTCCACCACTCAGGCTGGCAGGCTTAGGAGTGGGAGAGCCTATCGCAGCCTGGCCAGACGGAGCTAGCTCCCGCCCTCTGTCTATTTATACCTGCCTTTCCTGTTCCTCCTTTGCTTGTGATTCTTTCCTTGTGGTTTCCTGGCCCTGCTGCAGCTTCTACTATTTGATCCTGCTCCATTCTGACCCTGGCTTTCTGACTACTCTTCTGCTCTGCGTTTGGTACCTCGTGCTCTCCTGGTTTGACTTGGCTCGTTCACCACTCTGTTGCTCACGGTGTTGCCGTGGGCAACTGCCCCTTTCCCTTATATTCCCTTGTATGTTTTGTCTCGTGCACTTACTGAGCGTAGGGACCGTCGCCCAGTTGTACCCCGTCACCTAGGGCGGGTTGTTGCAAGTAGGCAGGGACAGAGTGGCGGGTAGATTAGGGCTCACTTGTCCGTTTCCCTACCCCTATCATTACATAATCACAAGCCCATATACCTAGTCTACCCTGGTCCCTGACACTACTATGGACCCCTTCAGACCCTGGCTCAGCAAATGCAGGGTCTCTCACTACAGGTCCAGGCCCTGGCTCAGAAGGTCAACCAGCCTGAGGCTACCTTGGTGGTTCCCCTCACCTCAACTCCTGAACGCCACCTCAAGTTGCCCGACCGGTTCTCAGGGGACCGGAGGGCTTTTCTCTCCTTTCGGGAGAGTTGCAGGCTTTACTTTCGCTTAAAGCCCCACTCCTCAGGTTCTGAGAGCCAGCGAGTGGGTATAATTATGTCCCGGCTCCAGGACGGGCCCCAAGAATGGGCCTTCTCCTTGGCTCCTGACGCCCCTGAACTTTCATCCGTTGATCTTTTCTTTTCTGCTCTCGGACTCATTTATGACGAGACTGACAAGACTGCCTTTGCCGACAGTCAGCTGGTGATCTTACGTCAGGGTAAGAGACCTGTTGAGGAGTATTGTTCTGACTTTAGGAAGTGGTGCGTAGCTTCTCAGTGGAATGACCCTGCCTTAAGGTGCCAGTTTAGGTTGGGTCTGTCGAATGCCCTGAAAGACCTGCTAGTTAGCTATCCCTCTTCTGACTCCCTAGACCAGGTTATGGCTTTAGCGGTACGACTTGACCGACGTCTCAGGGAACGACAACGCAAACGTTTATGTGTTTTCTCCTCTGACTCCCCCATGATGCCTCCCGAGGTCCCGTTGCTTCGCTCTTCCCCGGAATACTCAGAGGTACCTATGCAACTCGGGGCCTTCGTGTCCCCCCAACAACGTAGAGATTTCCGCAGGAAGAATGGTCTCTGCTTCTACTGTGGGGATGACAAGCATCAAGTGAACACCTGTCCTAAGCGTAAGAATGCAGCCGGAGAACTTCCGCGCCTAAGTGATCATCGGGGAGGTCACTTGGGCGCACAGGTATTTCCCGTAAATATGAAACGTAATAAGATCTTGCTTCCCTTTCAGGTCTCTTTTGGTGGTAGGTCTGCTACCGGCAGCGCCTTCGTGGATTCAGGGTCCTCTGCTAATATCATGTCTGTGGAATTTGCTATGTCTCTAGCTATGCCTTTGATTGATTTGCCTAAACCTGTCCCGGTAGTGGGTATCGACTCCACTCCTCTTGCTAATGGTTATTTTACACAGCATACCCCTGTTTTTGAACTCCTTGTTGGCTCCATGCATTTGGAGCAGTGCTCTGTACTGGTGATGCAGGGATTATCGTCCGTTTTGGTTTTAGGCCTTCCCTGGTTGCAGTTGCATAATCCCACGTTTGACTGGAATACTGGGAAGCTAACCAAATGGGGTAATGAATGCTTGATGTCATGTTTTTCTGTTAATTCTATTTCTCCCCCTGAGGAGGTGAACACGCTACCCGAGATTGTTCGGGACTTCGCTGATGTTTTCTCTAAGGAGGCCTCCGAAGTGTTACCTCCTCATAGAGAATACGATTGCGCTATCGATTTGGTACCAGGAGCTAAGCTCCCTAAGGGTAGGATATTTAATCTCTCTTGTCCCGAACGTGAAGCCATGAGAGAGTATATACAGGAATCCCTGGCCAAGGGTTACATTCGCTCCTCTACTTCTCCGGTAGGTGCTGGCTTCTTCTTCGTTGGGAAGAAGGATGGTGGTCTTAGGCCATGCATTGACTACCGAAACTTGAATAAGGTCACTGTAAGGAACCAGTATCCCCTTCCTTTGATTCCTCATCTCTTTAATCAAGTCCAGGGGGCCCAATGGTTCTCTAAGTTTGATCTACGGGGGGCGTATAACCTTATCCGCATCAAAGAGGGGGATGAGTGGAAGACTGCGTTTAACACGCCCGAAGGTCATTTCGAATACCTCGTCATGCCCTTTGGGTTGTGTAATGCTCCCGCGGTCTTCCAGAATTTCATAAATGAGATTTTAAGAGACTACCTGGGGATATTTCTTGTAGTGTACCTTGATGACATACTTGTGTTTTCCAAGGACTGGTCCTCCCACATTGAGCATGTCAGGAAGGTGCTCCAGGTCCTTCGGGAAAACAAACTGTTTGCAAAAACCGAAAAATGTGTGTTTGGGGTACAGGAGATACCATTTTTGGGTCAAATCCTCACTCCTCATGAATTCCGCATGGACCCCGCCAAGGTCCAGGCTGTGGCGGAATGGGTCCAACCTGCCTCCCTGAAGGCGTTACAGTGTTTTTTGGGGTTCGCTAATTATTACAGGAGATTCATTTCTAACTTCTCGGTCATCGCTAAGCCTCTTATGGACCTCACTCGCAAAGGTGCTGATCTCCTCCACTGGTCTCCAGAGGCTGTCCAGGCTTTTGAGGTCCTTAAGAAGTGCTTTATCTCGGCCCCGGTGCTGGTTCAGCCCAACCAAATGGAGCCATTTATCGTGGAAGTTGACGCATCCGAGGTGGGAGTGGGGGCTGTCTTGTCCCAGGGTACCAGGTCCCTCACCCATCTCCGCCCCTGTGCCTACTTCTCCAGGAAGTTTTCGCCCACTGAGAGTAACTATGATATTGGCAACCGCGAACTCTTAGCCATTAAATGGGCATTTGAAGAGTGGCGCCACTTCCTGGAGGGGGCTACGCACCAGGTAACGGTCCTTACCGACCACAAGAATCTGGTTTTCCTAGAATCTGCCCGGAGGCTAAACCCGAGACAAGCTCGATGGGCGCTATTTTTTACCAGATTCAACTTTTTGGTTACCTATAGGGCTGGGTCTAAAAATATTAAGGCTGATGCATTGTCGCGTAGCTTCATGGCCAGCCCTCCTTCGGAGGAAGATCCTGCTTGTATTTTGCCTCCCGGTATAATCATTTCTTCTATTGATTCTGATTTAGTCTCTGAAATTGCAGCTGATCAAGGTTCAGCCCCCGGGAACCTTCCTGAGGACAAGCTGTTTGTTCCCCTGCAATACCGGCTAAGGGTACTTAGGGAAAATCATGACTCCGCACTATCTGGTCATCCAGGCGTCCTGGGTACCAAGCACCTCATTGCCAGAAACTATTGGTGGCCTGGCTTGCCTAAAGATGTTAGGGCTTACGTCGCCGCTTGGGAGGTTTGCGCTAGGTCCAAAACCCCTAGGTCCCGACCAGCGGGCTTACTACGTTCGTTGCCCATTCCCCAGAGACCTTGGACACATATCTCCATGGATTTTATC
This sequence comes from Rhinoderma darwinii, assembly GCF_050947455.1. Taxonomy (NCBI): domain Eukaryota; kingdom Metazoa; phylum Chordata; class Amphibia; order Anura; family Rhinodermatidae; genus Rhinoderma; species Rhinoderma darwinii. Next base: position 38,167 of record NW_027461851.1, on the reverse strand, counting down.
ACAGATTTGCCTCCATCCCAAGGCAAGTCGGTGGTGTGGGTATTAGTAGACCGCTTCAGAAAGATGTGCCACTTTGTGCCCCTCAAGAAACTACCCAATGCCAAGACGTTAGCTACCTTGTTTGTCAAACACATCCTGCGTCTCCATTGGGTCCCTGTCAATATTGTTTCGGACAGAGGGGTACAATTTGTTTCTTTGTTTTGGAGAGCCTTCTGTAAAAAGTTGGAGATTGATCTGTCCTTCTCCTCGGCCTTCCATCCTGAAACTAATGGCCAGATTGAGAGGACTAATCAGTCTCTAGAACAATATTTAAGGTGTTTTATCTCTGACTGTCAATATGATTGGGTCTCCTTCATTCCCCTCGCCAAATTTTCCCTTAATAACCGGGTCAGTAACTCGTCAGGGGTCTCCCCCTTTTTCTGTAATTTTGGGTTTAATCCACGGTTCTCCTCCGCTTCACCTGGTAGTTCCAACAATCCCGAGGTAGAGGTCGTTCATCGGGAACTGTGCACAGTCTGGGCCCAGGTTCAGAAGAACCTAGAGGCGTCCCAGAGCGTACAAAAAACTCAGGCTGATAGAAAACGTTCTGCTAACCCCTTGTTTATGGTCGGGGATCTGGTGTGGTTATCATCTAGGAACTTGCGCCTTAAGGTCCCGTCCAAGAAGTTTGCTCCCCGGTTTATTGGGCCGTATAAGGTCATTGAAGTCCTCAATCCTGTCTCCTTCCGGCTGGAGTTACCCCCATCTTTTCGTATACACGACGTGTTTCATGCCTCCCTCCTTAAACGCTGCTCCCCGTCCTTGGCTCCCTCCAGGAAACCTCCTGTTCCCGTTCTCACCCCTGAGGGGGTGGAATTCGAGGTGGCCAAGATTGTGGACAGCAAGATGGTCCAAGGCTCCCTCCAGTACCTGGTCCATTGGAGAGGATACGGGCCTGAGGAGAGGACTTGGGTACCCGCCCGGGATGTTCACGCTGGGGTATTGGTCAGGAAGTTCCACCTTCGTTTCCCCTGTAAACCAGGTCCGCTTAGAAAGGGTCCGGTGGCCCCTCATAAAAGGAGGGGTACTGTAAAGGATCTGCCAGGCACAGCTTCAGGGTTAACTTCCTTAGGTAATCAGTCTTCACCTGAGTCTATCTCTCTGAGACTGACTCCAGCTTCCACCACTCAGGCTGGCAGGCTTAGGAGAGGGAGAGCCTATCACAGCCTGGCCAGACGGAGCTAGCTCCCGCCCTCTGTCTATTTATACCTGCCTTTCCTGTTCCTCCTTTGCTTGTGATTCTTCTAGTGTGGTTTCCTGGCCCTGCTACAGCTTCTAACTATTTGATCCTGCTCCATACTGACCCCGGCTTACTGACTACTCTTCTGCTCTGCGTTTGGTACCTCGTGCTCTCCTGGTTTGACTCGGCTCGTTCACCTCTCTTGTTGTTCACGGTGTTGCCGTGGGCAACTGCCCCTTTCCCTTTGCTTTATATTCCCTTGCATGTTTTGTCTCGTGCACTTACTGAGCGTAGGGACCGCCGCCCAGTTGTACCCCGTCGCCTAGTGCGGGTCGTTGCAAGTAGGCAGGGACAGAGTGGCGGGTAGATTAGGGCTCACTTGTCCGTTTCCCTACCCCTATCATTACAACAACAGTAAAAAAAATTGGTTAGTGACTCCACGCAGGAGGACAACCCCTTGACTTGTACACCCTCTTACCGTTTCCTTTTCTCACTGCAGGTAACGAGGTCTGTTATGACCAGTTGGACTGCTTCTCAGACCAGAAACCCTGGTCCGGGACCCGGCAGAGGCTGAAGATCCCACTGCCCTGGACCCCACATATAATAAACACCCGATTCTTCCTCCTCACCAGGGGAAACTCCAACAAGCACCAGGTGGGTCCTTAAAGGGGACATGACATGTATTCTAGAAGCTGCTATTGTATTCTATATAACATTGTAGATCATTGAAAATCAGGGAGACTCCTCCTCCTCCAAATCTTATTGCAATTTCCCATCACATTTGTAACTTGCAGTTCCACATTTCACCACTTTCATGGACTGCTTATTTCCATAGCAACAGCGCCCCCACGTGAGAGCTCTGATTTAGACAAAACATTCAAAGATTGTGGGATTATAATGAAGCTCCACCCAGAAATGTCTCATTATAATCAGCCAGACCGGATCTGTGAAGAGTTTTATTATAAACATTATTCTTCAATGTGTCGGCCAGGAAAACCCAATCCACGCAGTCTGGCGGGAAGTGTGGGCTGTTGTATCTCACAGTCTATAAATGGCGGCCATGCTGACTGGTCTCCACCTTATAATGGGAGCGTTTTCCATAATGACGTCATATCTGGGAATTGTTATTTATCAGATTTCCTGATCAAACCTTTAAAGTGCTGCAAAAGTCAAAAATTCCTGTAACTGATCCCATGTGTGAGGAGTCGCGGCCCCAGTGTACACACGTGTATAGGACGCCCGTTACCAGGAAGCCCCCGGGACACCACAGAAAACCAGTTTCCCCAGTTCCCATCGCTATATTGACTTAAGATCAGCTCCTCCTCCGCTGTCCGTGCCGTTTACCTGCAGTTCAGTCTTTTTACGTATATTTCAATTTGTTGCTACCTGGAAACAGTCAACAAGCAGCTGTGTGTGTATCTGGTGCTCTTACTGTTTAGTACTGTGAGTCTAAGGCTTCCTGTACACTGTAACGGCAGCGCAGCTCTAGCACGTGGCGTGGCCGACAAAAGCGCGGCAGAAACACACAGGGTTTTACCACAAATTTCCGTGGTTTTGCTTTGCGGTTTTTGGCTGTGCAGCTCGTATAGTCGGAGCACACGTACCGGCAGCCTAAGGGAACGGTCCCGCATGGCAGCGTCTGCATTCAGACCAAACCCCCTATGGCAGCACCATATTTTGGGGTATTAGCGTCCAATTCCTACAGCCATTGGCCACGGCAGTGAGCGAGGTTTCGGCTGCATGCGGACGCTGCTACGTGGGACTGCACCCTAAAGGTGTCCTGCTGTAAATAAATAATCCCATCCCCACATCTGGGACCAACACCGATCTGGAGAAAGGGAGTCCCCCAATCCCCATTCACCCCGGGAAGGAGACTGCCAGGGGTTGGGGGACCAAATCCTCCCTGTAGGTCCCAGAGGTGACATCCCCGTGGACGTGTCAGAAATGGAAATATCCCTTCTGATGCTGCCTGCGGCCCGGCTGATTAACCCCTGACTACCCAGTGTGAGTGTCGAGTATTTGTCCGGTAACATTACAGGTAACGAGCTGCGCTGCCTGGCTCGTCACACAATACATATTAACCCCTTAGTGACCGGCCGATTTTAGGCCTTAATGACCACGTTATTTTTTTTGTTTTTCTATCGTCGCATTTAAAGAGCTATCATCACTTTTTTGCTTTTCCGTCGACGTCGCTGTATTTATCCGTCAATGTAGTGATATGAGGGCTTGGTTTTTGCGGGACGAAACTGTTTTCATTGGTACTTTTTGGGGTACATGCGACTTATTGATTAACTTTTATTATTACTTTTTTGAGGGGCAACGGAAAAAAATCGCGATTATTAACTTCATGGTTTGGGTCATTACGGTCGCGGCGTTACCATATGCCGTATATGTGTCGCTTTATTTCTTTTTGTACAAAATAAAAACACTTTTTAATGGAAAAAATGGTTTCATTTGTTTTTTTACTGTAATTTTTATGAATAACTTTTAATCACATTTATTACTTATTTTTTTAACCCATTAGGGGACTTCCCTGTGTGATCTTTTGATCGCTGTTCTAATGCTCTAGTGTACCAAAGCATTATTGCCTGTCCGTGTAAAAGCCCTGGCACGGCCTTAGAGGCATATAAGCCAGGACAGGCCTGGGTGCCATTGTTAGGCCCCCGGCTGCCATGACACCCCATCAGAGGCCCACGGTTGCATTTGCGGGCCACTGATGGATGAGAAAGGGAGTTCCCTCCCTCCGTAAACAAGTTAAATGCATAAAAATGCTACTGCTGGGGAAGGAGCCCGGCTGTCATCAAACAACGAGCCCCCGCTCCAGCCTGTACGGGACACCGGTGCAGGACTTAGACTATGCTGCCGTGAAATGGCATATTGGTGGTCACTAAGGGGTTAAAAATAAGGCCATGATAAGATTCACTTACAGCAGCCAGCCTGCTTGCTGACTGCTTCCATGTAGTAACAGTAGATTTTTATATCATCTGAAAAGTTGCATACTTCAGCTGCTTATTGAGACAAAGTTATCAGAGGGTGGAGCATTGCTGATCCGGAGGATGAAGGAGCCAATGAACATCTGACATCACTAGTTCTATAGTGACGTGTAGTAACCTCAAGCGTCCACTAGATGTCACCAGCTGCATATGGAGAAACCGCCAGATAATAGATAAATATGCGACAAAAACTGAAAAATAAAACAAAAAGGTAAATTAATCTAAAAACAAATCTGGAAATGTTTTCCCAGGAAATTGATGCGAGAGACATGAAGAGCGTGAAGGCGTCAACGTTTCAGACAACGAGAAGGACGTGTTTCATTGTTCACGGAATGGGAGACAGAGCGGAGAATAACTGGGTGCCGCGATTATGTCGTGTACGTTCACGTCCCGTCAGCTCTGGCATGTTAGATAATACAGCCGCATGCAGCCCACATAATACTGTCATATGGTTCCCACATAATCGGGCCCCTCAGAGTTCCCAACCGCAGATGCAGCAGTCTTTATTTTAGATCATGGATTTACCATTTACAGTCACTTTCTTTCGTGTTTTCGGTGTCCTCCGCACTCAAACTTCAGATGTATGGGCAGAATTGATGCAGAAAAAAACATTCATGCATAGAAATGGCCAAAGGTGCTACAATGCAATTCACCGCTCCGCACGGTGGTTTCAGTTCTCGGGGACACCTAGAAAAATGGGGGACATGGGCAATTGCCAGTTTGCCAGCCTCTTAAATGTACAGAGGTTATTAACTGATGAAGACACCACATTTCACAATGACATGGACACTAGGGGGTGCTGTTCTGTGGCTTTGTTTGTCTATTTCATCTCCACCAGTAAATTATCGTCATATATAGGGCCAGGGGCGTATAAATCCATGCAGAACACTATATAAGTGGGTGATTGACATATGCGCCATCCGTCTACAGGAGATTCTTCAGGTAGAAGATGTGAACTGCATTGGGGTGGACTGGCATTATGGCTCAGGAAATGTGTTCATCTATGCCCAGGCCACAAGCAACGTACAAGTCGTGGGAGCGGAGATCGCCTATGTCCTGAGGACCTGGCAGGTGAGTGTAGAGACAGGTAAAGGTTACCATCATGTATACTGACCCAGGAACAAACACGCAGCCAGGGGTGGGATTTAAACTTTTAACAACAGGTTCCCTGTTTTTCGGACAAAGACATACGCGCCGCGGAGGGGGGGGGGTCACAGTGTTTTGCGGTGTATCGCGCCATTGAAAATTATTCTAATAATAAAATAAAACAATTAAGATATTCCAAATACCCCCTACATTAAAGTGGACTCCACAGGGGGCTCTATCTACAGCGAACGCCACAGGGGGCCCTATCTACAGCGAACACCACATGGGGCTCTATCTACAGCGAACGCCACAGGGGGCCCTATCTACAGCGAACACCACATGGGGCTCTATCTACAGGGAACGCCACAGGGGGCTCTATCTACAGGGAATGCCACAGGGGGCCCTATCTACAGGGAACGCCACAGGGGGCCCTATCTACAGCGAACACCACATGGGGCTCTATCTACAGGGAACGCCACATGGGGCTCTATCTACAGGGAATGCCACAGGGGGCCCTATCTACAGGGAACGCCACAGGGGGCCCTATCTACAGGGAACTCCACAGGGGGCTCTATCTACAGCGAACGCCACAGGGGGCCCTATCTACAGCGAACACCACATGGGGCTCTATCTACAGCGAACGCCACATGGGGCTCTATCTACAGCGAACACCACATGGGGCTCTATCTACAGGGAACGCCACAGGGGGCTCTATCTACAGGGAATGCCACAGGGGGCCCTATCTACAGGGAACGCCACAGGGGGCCCTATCTACAGCGAACACCACATGGGGCTCTATCTACAGGGAACGCCACATGGGGCTCTATCTACAGGGAATGCCACAGGGGGCCCTATCTACAGGGAACGCCACATGGGGCTCTATCTACAGGGAACGCCACATGGGGCTCTATCTACAGGGAACGCCACATGGGGCTCTATCTACAGGGAACGCCACATGGGGCTCTATCTACAGGGAACGCCACATGGGGCTCTATCTACAGGGAACGCCACATGGGGCTCTATCTACAGGGAACGCCACAGGGGGCTCTATCTACAGCGAACGCCACATGGGGCTCTATCTACAGCGAACGCCACATGGGGCTCTATCTACAGCGAACGCCACAGGGGGCCCTATCTACAGCGAACACCACATGGGGCTCTATATACAGGGAACGCCACATGGGGCTCTATCTACAGCGAACACCACATGGGGCCCTATCTACAGGGAACGCCACAGGGGGCCCTATCTACAGGGAACGCCACAGGGGGCTCTATCTACAGGGAACGCCACATGGGGCCCTATCTACAGGGAACGCCACATGGGGCTCTATCTACAGGGAACGCCACATGGGGCTCTATCTACAGGGAACGCCACATGGGGCTCTATCTACAGCGAACGCCACATGGGGCTCTATCTACAGGGAACGCCACAGGGGGCCCTTATCTACAGGGAACGCCACAGGGGGCCCTTATCTACAGGGAACGCCACAGGGGGCCCTTATCTACAGGGAACGCCACATGGGGCTCTATCTACAGGGAACACCACAGAGGGCCCTTATCTACAGGGACGCCACATCGGGCTCTATCTACAGGGAACACCACAGAGGGCCCTTATCTACAGGGAACGCCACAAGGGGCCCTTATCTACAGGGAACAAACAGCGGTCCGCCGCCATACGAATGCGCCATCCATACAGGATCATACATTGACTAAGTGCCTGAGGAAGGTCATGGTATTGACAGAAACGTCGCACTGTCATTGGCTATAAATATAATAAATTATTTATCTGCAAAAGAATTTCCACTTTGGTGTGCATAGTGCTTTCTCTATCTACAGGGAACGCCACATGGGGCCCTATGTGGCGTTACCCTGTAGATAGGGCCCCCTGAGGCATTCCCTGTAGATAAGGGCCCCTATATAGTCCCCTGTAGTTAGTTCCCTAGATAGTCTTCTGTAGTTCTCGTTCCCTGTGTAGTCCCCTATGTACTGCCCACGGTAGAAGGGAACAAAAAAAAATTTCTTACCTGTCCCGTTGCCGTGCCATCCTCCAGCAACGTCAGTCCTCCTCCATCGAAATGATGCAGCGGTGCGATGATGTCATCATCATCGCGCTGACTGCATCAACACTAAAGCGCCAAATGGCGAGGCATCATGTACCTCGCCAGGGCAGCGCTAGTCAACTCAATTGTATCCGCGTCCTAAGGACATGGAAACAATTGAGTGCAGGGGACCGGACCGGTTCCGGCTTCCAATATGATCTCCTGATCTCCTCTATGATGTCCTGATCTCTGCTATAATGTCCTCCCCTATGATCTCCTCTATGATGTCCTGATCTCTGCTATAATGTCCTCCCCTATGATCTCCTCTATGATGTCCTGATCTCCTCTATGATCTCCTCCTCTATGATCCCCTGCTCTATGATCTCCTCCTCTATGATCTCCTTCTCTATGATCTCCTCCTCTATGATCCCCTCCTCTATGATCCCCTCCTCTATGATCTCTTCCATGTCCTCCTCTATGATCTCCTCTGTGATCTCCTCCTCTATGATCTCCTCCTCTATGATCCCCTCCTCTATGATCTCCTCCTCTATGATCTCCTCCTCCTCTATGATCCCCTCCTCTATGATCTTTTCCTCTATGATCCTCTCCTCTATGATCTCCTCCTCTATGATCCCCTCCTCTATGATCTTCTCTATGATCCACTCCTCTCTGATCTCCTCTATGATCCCCTCCTCTATGATCCCCTCCTCTATGATCTTTTCCTCTATGATCTCCTCCTCTATGATCTCCTCCTCTATGATCTTTTCCTCTATGATCTTTTCCTCTATGATCCTCTCCTCTATGATCTCCTCCTCTATGATCTTCTCCTCTATGATCTTCTCCTCTATGATCTTCTCTATGATCCACTCCTCTATGATCTCCTCTATGATCCCCTCCTCTATGATCCCCTCCTCTATGATCTCCTCCTCTATGATCTCCTCCTCTATGATCTCTTCCATGTCCTCCTCTATGATCTCCTCTTTTCAGTCACATTTCCAAGATTTCTCTCATGCTGCACCTATTTTATCTTTAAATTTCCTCTCTAGAAAGAGCTGGAATATTCCCCCAGAAATGTTCACATCATAGGACACAGTTTGGGAGCTCAAGTGGCTGGAGAAGCTGGAAAGAGACATCCTGGAATCAGGAGAATCACTGGTATGTTGTGTGTTGTATGTACGGATAAAGACTTGTACATGTAGAATATTCTACATGTTCTGTATCAGTATATAATATATAACATGCCATACAACAGGTCGTGATGTCACATCTGCTCTGTAACTTGGGTTTTCCTCACAGGTCTTGACCCAGCTCGACTTCATTTCGAGAACACACCCAATGAGGTCTCACTTGATGCCTCTGATGCAAACTTTGTTGACGTGATTCACACAGACACCGACCCCCTTCTTGGTAGACGTTCATCTCCGGTGACATTTTATAGTGACATATGAGCAGATGTTGACATCCTGTCATTGTCTTTCTGGTAGGTCTTGGCCTTATAAAACCAACTGGCCACTTTGACTTCTATCCCAACGGTGGACGATACATGCCGGGCTGCCCAAACCGACTCAGCTTCCTAAATAACATGAACGGTAAGTTCTTCCCATATATGACACCAGTCACCACGTATCATCAGATCTATCGTTCAATTTAACTTCCTTTCTCCATTGATACTCTGTCTTGACCAACGGATTATGGACCTTCATCACGCCATTAGTGGACATCATGGCGACCAAGTGTTTATTACTTCTGATCTGCAACGCTGGGGTCATGGGTCTGAACCCTACAACAACTGCATTGATTTACATAGTTATATAGTTACATAGTTACATAGTTACATAGTTATATAGTTATATAGTTATATAGTTACATAGTTATATAGTTACATAGTTATATAGTTACATAGTTACATAGTTATATAGTTACAAAGTTACATAGTTATATAGTTACATAGTTATATAGTCACATAGTCACATAGTTATATAGTTACATAGTTATATAGTTACATAGTTATATAGTTACATAGTTACATAGTTATATAGTTACATAGTTACATAGTTATATAGTCACATAGTTATATAGTTACATAGTTATACAGTTACATAGTTATATAGTTACATAGTTATATAGTTATATAGTCACATAGTTACATAGTTATATAGTTATATAGTTACATAGTTATATAGTTATATAGTTACATAGTTACATAGTTATATAGTCACATAGTTATATAGTCACATAGTTACATAGTTATATAGTTATATAGTTACATAGTTATATAGTTATATAGTTATATAGTTACATAGTTATATAGTTACATATATTATATAGTTACATAGTTATATAGTTATATAGTTACATAGTTACATAGTCACATAGTTATATAGTTACATAGTTATATAGTTACATAGTTATATAGTTACATAGTTATATAGTTACATAGTTATATAGTTACATATATTACATAGTTATATAGTTACATAGTTACATAGTCACATAGTTACATAGTTATATAGTTATATAGTTACATAGTTACATAGTTATATAGTTACATATATTACATAGTTATATAGTTACATAGTTACATAGTTATATAGTTACATAGTTACATAGTCACATAGTTACATAGTTACATAGTTATATAGTTACATAGTTATATAGTTACATAGTTATATAGTTATATAATTACATAGTCACATAGTTACATAGTTATATAGTTACATAGTTATATAGTTACATAGTTATAAAGTTACATATAGTGATATAGTTATATAGTTACATAGTTATACAGTTACATAGTTATATAGTTACATATAGTTACATAGTTATATAGTTACATAGTTACATAGTTATATAGTTACATAGTTACATAGTTATATAGTTACATAGTTATATAGTTACATAGTTACATAGTTATATAGTTACATAGTTACTTGGTGAGCTTGGTGGTTTAAGTGGCTTGTGAACTAAGTGGAGTTCTAAAACCGGAGTTGAAAAGAGGAGTTGAAGCCCCAGTAAGTGCTCTTCTTCTTCTTTTCTTTTACTTTGACAATTGTTCGCTGTTTTGGTGTAACTTGGATAATGGATAGCAAGATTGGAGGTTTTCTTCGGTGCACAGTTTGCCATATGTATACACGACTGGAGCCGGAGTTCCAGGGTGAATACCTCTGTGGCAGATGTGAGCATGTTGGTCACCTGGAAGCTCGTATTAGAGATCTGGAGGAGCAGAATGCAACACTGAGGAGGATAGACAATCTTGAGCTGAGCTTGCTGCTCACGGAGCATGCAGTTAGTGGGTTAGAACTGGAGGGTGAAGACATGGGTGAGCAGGATCAGGTAAGTAGCTGGGTTAATGTAGTTAGGGGCAGTAGAAAGGGGTCAAAGACAAGGAAGGCCGATCCGGTTTCTGGCATTCCAAGCAAAATTGCCAGGTTGGGTGATGATGCGAGGGTGTCAGTCTCAGAAAAGGCAGCCCTAGTGGATACTGATCTCCCTAACAGCCGGGAGAACAGCCCAGCTAGTAGTCGGCGGGATGGTAATTCAGGTAAGCCAAGACAATTGATAGTCGTAGGGGATTCTATAATCAGGAAGACGGATAGAATAATTTGTCGCCAAGACCACCTCAACCGAATGGTTTGCTGTCTCCCTGGTGCCAGGGTTCGGCATGTGGTGGAACGGGTGGACAAATTGCTGGGAGGGGCTGGTGATGATCCAGCTGTTGTGGTCCATGTCGGTACCAACGACAGAATAAATGGTAGGTGGAGGAGCCTTAAGAATAATTTTAAAGAACTAGGCTACAAGCTGAAGGGAAGGACCTCCAAGGTTGTATTCTCAGGAATACTGCCTGTGCCATGCGCATCACAGGAAAGACAGCGGGAGCTCAGGGAGTTAAATGCATGGCTTAAGTCTTGGTGTAGAGGAGAAGGATTTGGGTTCCTAGAGCACTGGGCTGACTTTTCATTGGGGTACAAACTGTATTCTGCAGATGATTTGCACCTAAATGGAAGGGGGTCTGCTGTGCTGGGGGAGAGAATTCTAGCTGGGGTGGCGGAGTATTTAAACTAGGGCTGAGGAGGGAGGTCAATGTAGGAAATAAAGGGGTAGTTAGGTTAGAGAGGGGTCAGACTATATTGGTGGGGGGAGAAACAGACGGTGGGGAGAGGACTAGACAACAAGATAAGGAGATCCTTTTGTTACAAAACAGCAGTGAAAATAAAAAGGCCCAAATGTCAAATAATCACATTTCGGATAGTGAAAGTGAAACATTTAAAGGCAAGTTAAAGTGTATGTTCACAAATGCCAGAAGTCTAGCAAGCAAAATGGGGGAGCTGGAGGCCTTAATACTGGATGAAAATATAGATATAGTTGGTGTTGCTGAAACATGGCTGGACTCTTCACATGACTGGGCTGTAAATCTACAGGGTTTTACACTGTTTCGGAAAGACAGGGCAAATAGGAAAGGTGGTGGTGTATGTCTGTATGTGAGAAGCGATATGAAGGTGGTGGTGTATGTCTGTATGTGAGAAGTTATATGAAGGTGGTGCTGTATGTCTGTATGTGAGAAATGATATGAAGGCGAGTGTGAAAGAGACAATAGTGGGTGAAGACTGTGAGGAGGTTGAAACCTTGTGGGTGGAATTACAAAGGGAAGTAAACACTGAAAAAATTACTTTTGGTGTAATCTATAGACCCCCCAATATAACTGAAGAGATAGAAGGTCAAATATATAAACAAATGGAGCGGGCTGCACAGGCGGGTACTGTTGTGATAATGGGAGATTTTAATTATCGGGATATTAATTGGTGTCATGGTTCGGCTTCAACTGCAAAGGGGAGACATTTCCTCAACCTGTTGCAGGAAAATTTTATGTGCCAGTTTGTGGAAGACCCGACTAGAGGTGAAGCTCTGTTGGATCTGGTCATTTCTAATAATGCAGAGCTTGTTGGGAATGTCAATGTTCGTGAAAACCTCGGTAACAGTGATCACAATATAGTTATATTTTACCTATACTGTAAAAAACAAACGCAGGATGGGAGGGCAAAAACATTTAATTTTAAGAAAGCCAATTTCCCCAGGATGAGGGCTGCAATTCAGGATATAGACTGGGAAGAACTAATGTCAAATAATGGGACAAATGATAAATGGGAGATTTTCAAATCTACTTTGGGTAATTATAGTGCAAAATGTATTCCTACAGGTAACAAGTATAAATGACTAAAATTAAACCCCACATGGCTTACACCTTCTGTGAAAGGGGCAATACATGACAAAAAAAGGGCATTTAAAAAATACAAATCTGAGGGTACAGCTGTAGCCTTTGTAAAATATAAGGAGCTTAATAAAATCTGTAAAAATGTAATAAAATCAGCAAAAATACAAAATGAAAGGCAGGTGGCCAAGGATAGTAAAACAAATCCTAAAAAATTCTTCAAGCATATAAATGCAAAAAAGCCAAGGTCTGAACATGTAGGACCCCTAGATAATGGTAATGGGGAGTTGGTCACAGGGGATCAAGAGAAGGCAGAGTTACTTAATGGGTTCTTCCGCTCTGTATATACAACAGAAGAAGGAGCAGCTGATGTAGCCGGTGCCAGTGCTGAGGAGCTGATGTAGCCGGTGCCAGTGCTGAGGAGCTGATGTAGCCGGTGCCAGTGCTGAGCAGCTGATGTAGCCGGTGCCAGTGCTGTTAATATATCAGTTGATATACTGAATTGGATGAATGTAGATATGGTCCAAGCTAAATTAAATAAAATAAATGTACGCAAGGCCCCGGGACCAGATGGGTTACACCCTAGAGTTCTTAAAGAGCTTAGTTCAGTTATTTCTGTCCCCCTTTTCATAATATTCAGAGAATCTCTAGTGACTGGTATAGTGCCAAGGGACTGGCGCAGCGCAAATGTGCTGCCTATTTTCAAAAAGGGCTCTAGGTCTTCGCCGGGTAATTATAGACCAGTAAGCTTAACATCAATTGTGGGGAAAATGTTTGAGGGGCTATTGAGGGACTATATACAGAATTATGTGACAATAAATAGTATTATAAGTGACAGCCAGCACGGTTTTACAAAGGACAGAAGTTGTCAAACCAACCTGATTTGTTTTTATGAAGAGGTAAGCAGAAGCCTAGACAGAGGGGCCGCTGTGGATATAGTTTTTTTTGACTTTGCAAAGGCATTTGACACTGTCCCTCATAGACATCTAATGGGTAAATTAAGGACTATAGGTTTAGAAAGTATAGTTTGTAATTGGATTGAGAATTGGCTCAAGGACCGTATCCAGAGAGTTGTGGTCAATGATTCCTTCTCTGAATGGTCCCCGGTAATAAGTGGTGACCCCAGGGTTCAGTGCTGGGACCACTATTATTCACCTTATTTATTAATGATATAGAGGATGGGATTAATAGCACTATTTCTATTTTTGCAGATGACACCAAGCTATGTAATATAGTTCAGACTATGGAAGATGTTTGTGAATTGCAGGCAGATTTAAACAAACTAAGTGTTTGGGCGTCCACTTGGCAGATGAAGTTTAATGTAGATAAATGTAAAGTTATGCATCTGGGTACAAACAACCTGCATGCATCATATGTCCTAGGGGGAGCTACACTGGGGGAGTCAATTGTTGAGAAGGATCTGGGTGTACTTGTAAATCATAAACTAAATTTCAGCATTCAGTGTCAATCAGCTGCTTCAAAGGCCAGCAAAATATTGTCGTGTATCAAAAGAGGCATGGACTCGCGGGACAGGGATGTAATATTACCACTTTACAAAGCATTAGTGAGGCCTCATCTAGAATATGCAGTTCAGTTCTGGGCTCCAGTTCATAGAAAGGATGCCCTGGAGTTGGAAAAAATACAAAGAAGAGCAACGAAGCTAATAAGGGGCATGGAGAATCTAAGTTATGAGGAAAGATTAAAAGAACTAAACCTTTTTAGCCTTGAGAAAAGACGACTAAGGGGGGACATGATTAACTTATATAAATATATTAATGGAACATACAAAAAATATGGTGAAATCCTGTTCCTTGTAAAACCCCCTCAAAAAACAAGGGGGCGCTCCCTCCATCTGGAGAAAAAAAGGTTCAACCTGCAGAGGCGACAAGCCTTCTTTACTGTGAGAACGGTGAATCTATGGAATAGCCTACCGCAGGAGCTGGTCACAGCAGGGACAGGAGACACCGCAGGAGCCGTCACAGCAGGGACAGTAGACACCGCAGGAGCCGTCACAGCAGGGACAGGAGATGGCTTTAAAAAAGGCTTAGATAATTTCCTAGAACAAAAAAATATTAACTGCTATGTTTAGAGATTTTTTACTTCCCCTTTCCCATCCCACTTCCCCTTTCCCATCCCTTGGTTGAACTTGATGGACATGTGTCTTTTTTCAACCGTACAAACTATGTAACTATGTAACTATGTAACTATGTAACTATGTAACTATGTAATATATAGTTACATATAGTTACATAGTTATATAGTTACATATAGTTACATAGTTACATAGTTATATAGTTATATAGTTACATAGTTATATAGTTATATAGTTACATAGTTATATAGTTACATAGTTATATAGTTACATAGTTATATAGTTATATAGTTACATATAGTGATATAGTTACATAGTTACATATAGTGATATAGTTACATAGTTACATAGTTACATATAGTTATATAGTTACATAGTTATATAGTTACATATAGTTACATAGTTATATAGTTACATAGTTCTATAGTTACATATAGTTATATAGTTATATAGTTATATAGTGATATAGTTATATAGTTACATATAGTGATATAGTTACATAGTTACATAGTTATATAGTTACATAGTTATATAGTTACATAGTTATATAGTTACATAGTTATATAGTTACATAGTTATATAGTTACATATAGTTATATAGTTATATAGTTACATATAGTTATATAGTTATATAGTTACATATAGTTATATAGTTACATGGTCTGGGGTCTGAATGATGGGAACAACTTTCTAATATTGGCAATGACGTCTTCTCTGGTTAATGAGGGTCCTGATCCCACTATAGAAATAGTTCTCAACTAGACCGTCCCTTTGTAATGTTCTTCCTATGAACTGTCCCCACTGTGTGCACACGAGGCAGATATTAGACAGTGAGCATCATTGAGGACATTCACAGTCCAGCGCCTGATAACAGATAAGAATAGCTCTGCTAATCTGTCCCCTCAGATATAGTGGAAACCATCGCATGCAATCACCTTCAAGCTTTCCGCTACTTCATCGAGAGCGTCCGCAGTCCGGGGGGCTTCATCAGCTATCCATGTCCAAACTACGAGAGCTTCAAAGACGTAAGTCACACCTTCTCTCTGACAATATCAATAGAAAAGGGGCCAGAGACACCCTGTATATACGAGACACCCTGCGAGACCCTGTACACACGAGACACCCTGTATATACGAGACACCCTGCGAGACCCTTTATACGAGACACCCTGTATATACGAGACACCCTGCGAGACCCTGTATACACGAGACACCCTGCGAGACCCTGTGTATACGAGACACCCTGTATATACGAGTCACCCTGCGAGACCCTGTGTATACGAGACACCCTGCGAGACCCTGTGTATACGAGACACCCTGTATATACGAGACACCCTGCGAGACCCTGTACACACGAGACACCCTGTATATACGAGACACCCTGCGAGACCCTGTACACACGAGACACCCTGTATATACGAGACACCCTGCGAGACCCTGTGTATACGAGACACCCTGTATATACGAGACACCATACGAGACACCTTGTATATACGAGACACCCTGTGAGACCCTGTGTATACGAGACACCCTGCATATATGAGACACCCTGCGAGACCCTGTATATACGAGTCACCCTGCGAGACCCTGTGTATACGAGACACCCTGCGAGACCCTGTGTATACGAGACACCCTGCGAGACCCTGTACACACGAGACACCCTGTATATACGAGACACCCTGTATATACGAGACACCATGTATATACGAGACACCCTGCGAGACCCTGTGTATACGAGACACCCTGTATATACGAGACACCCTGCGAGACCCTGTATATGCGAGTCACCCTGCGAGACCCTGTGTATACGAGACACCCTGCGAGACCCTGTGTATACGAGACACCCTGCGAGACCCTGTGTATACAAGACACCCTGTATATACGAGTCACCCTGCGAGACCCTGTATATACGAGTCACCCTGCGAGACCTGTGTATACGAGACACCCTGCGAGACCCTGTGTATACGAGACACCCTGCGAGACCCTGTGTATACGAGACACCCTGCGAGACCCTGTGTATACAAGACACCCTGTATATATGAGACACCCTGTATATACGAGACACCCTGCGAGACAATGTGTATACGAGACACCCTGTATATACGAGACACCCTGTATATACGACACACCCTGTGTATACGAGACACCCTGCGAGACCCTGTGTATACGAGACACCCTGTGTATACGAGACACCCTGCGAGACCCTGTGTATACGAGACACCCTGCGAGACCCTGTATACACGAGACACCCTGTGACACCCTGTGTATACGAGACACCCTGTATATACGAGATACCCTGCGAGAACCTGTGTATACGAGACACCCTGTATATACGAGACACCCTGTGTATATGAGACACCCTGCGAGACCCTGTGTATACGAGACAGCCTGCGAGACCCTGTATACACGAGACACCCTGTATATACGAGACACCCTGCGAGACCCTGTGTATACGAGACACCCTGCGAGACACTGTGTATACGAGACACCCTGTATATACAAGACACCCTGCGAGACCCTGTGTATACGAGACACCCTGTGTATACGAGACACCCTGCGAGACCCTGTGTATACGAGACATCCTGCGACACCCTGCGAGACCCTGTGTATACGAGACATCCTGCGAGACCCTGTATATATGAGACACCCTGCGAGACCCTGTATATATGAGACACCCTGTGTATACGAGACACCCTGTATATACGAGACATCCTGCGAGACCCTGTATATATGAGACACCCTGCGAGACCCTGTATATATGAGACACCCTGTGTATACGAGACACCCTGCGAGACCCCGTATATACGAGACACCCTGCGAGACCCTGTGTATACGAGACACAATGTATATACGAGACACCCTGTATATACGATACCATTAAAGACATAGGGCTCTGCCAGATCCGTTATACGTCAGATACCACCGATGGACCTCATTGACTTATAATGGGGCCCGTCAGTTTCCGGCATGCTGTCGGCGCAGGCAGCGCTAATTTTCGCATCATATATGACAGAATCTGTGATGGAGGCCTCGACGCAGATGTGAACAGAGCCTGACACCCTCTTGCTGCCATATTCATCAGATTAGATTCTAAGATATTTCTGTGGAGATCCCCTCTAAGTGGTGGCGGCGGTCTCTTCTCCTCCAGGGTTCCTGCTTCCCCTGCGCCACTGACGGGTGCCCTTCCATGGGATACTTCTCAGAACCGGCACGTAGAATCACAGGCCAAGCGCAGACCTTCTATCTAAACACCGGTGCCGACCCCGACAATTTCTCAAGTGAGTGTCTGCGGCGGAAAGTTCCAGAAACATATAATTTGTCTAGAAGTTCTGGTTTATTATAGGTGACGTAGGTTATAACGGTCATGTCCGCATACGCCGCGCGTTCTCCTCTGTTCCAGGCTACAGATATAAAGTGACGGTGACCATTCTCGGAAGCAGGGAGGTTTCGGGCCAGATCTTCATATCGCTGTTTGGGGACGACATCGCCACGGAGGAGCATCAGGTGGTGAAGTGAGTGACAAGGAAGAATTATCACATGGGGGTTAAGATTCCCAGAACCAGAGTGACCCATGGCCAAGGTCTACAGCACTACTGGCCAATGGAACCGTGCAACAATCACATGACTTGCAGTAGCCAATCAGAGCTTGATCTCAGGGTTACTTTAGATCATGGATAAATACTACAAGTTATAGTCACTGGCTCCTCCCACAATTCAATGCTGTGGGAGGGGCTAAACATCTCTGTTTCACCCTGAGCTTGAATGGAAAGCAAGATGTATAGTGTAGACTGACACACAGGCAGAGCTAGAAGAGGGAGGGCAATGGGGGGGTTGTAACTTTTAGGGGTGCATATTTTTCATATATTTATATCTGGATATTTTTTAGGGGAACCTTCACACCTGGTAACTCTTACTCTGGATTCATTGATTCGGATATAAAATTGGATGAAATCAATTGTGTGGACTTCTTGTGGACTCCGGTCCCTCTGAAATCCAACGTCATGCGTTCCCAGATGGGGGCAGGGCGGATAGATCTACAGTCAGGAGAAGATGGCGGCATGTGAGTATCTCATTATACTGGGAGGTCGGATGGGACGGGACCACTTTGAGCCCACCAGAGGGATCACCATCCAGCCATACAGAACATGAATATCTGATCAGGGCCTGGGTCCAGCAGGGCATCATCCTCTCCCCTGGTGCGCCAGTCAGACCCTGCAGGGATAAGGTGCCCGCGGAGAGGGGGCGCCACAGCTCGGGCCATCCCATCCCCCAATGCAGAGATGCCCCCTCTTATCTACAGGCACTGGGAAATTACCAGCCCGACCCTCACATCACCCTCTGCTGCTAGAAGTGCCAGATCCTCTTGTCCCTGGATGAGGGTAATGGTGACATGAGCTACAGACAGTAGGGGCCACTATGTGATTAGTTTCACTGTGGGGCCCCTGCATATCTACATACTAAGCACAAATGTCCCAGTAAATCAAATACAGAATTCCGTGTGAAACTGCTAAGAACCAGAGAAGCCCAAACACATCCCAGTCTCCCCCTGAGGAAACACATAGCACTCCATCTGTGAGTACCCCAAAACTTCAATACAAACCACGAACCCAGAAATAAACATGGAGGAGAATACTGGTCCAGTGACATCACTAGACCTGGTCTAATCTCAGCTTCTGCTATACCTCACGATATTCAGGGCTGTGAAATCAATATATGCGCTGCAGTAACATTGCTATACTTGGTGCTGCGATAACACTTTGCTTGGTGCAGTGACATCACTGTGTCTGCTGCAGTGACATCACTAAACTTGCTGCAGTGACATCACCGTGTTTGCAGCAGTGACATCACTAAACTTGCTGCAGTGACCTCATTATGCTTGGTGCTGTGACATCACCATATCTGCTGCAGTCACACTGCTACACCTGATGGAGTGACATCACTCACCATGAGAAGTTCAGAAGGTGCACCAGTCAGAAGCTAACAGAGTAGTGGGACGTAACCCACACCTTCAGTTGGGGCCTCACTATCTGCATGGGGTGGGAGGGGGTTTACTTTATGTTATGGTGACTACCTGGAGGCCGCCATTATGGCCGATGTTTCTGCTTCCCCTAGAACTTCATTTTGTACATCTGGAAGGGTTAAGGACAAAGTCGCACAAACCCTGGGCCCCTGCGGAGATTTCCTGTACAAGCAGCTGGGCCAAAGAACTAAATACGAAGACTTCCAGTAAATAAGCACCGTCCATGACCCAGCCCTCCCAGATGATGAGGGTGATGACCACGCGAGGGGCCTGCACCCCAATATATACAAGGAGCAAATCACCAACCTGAAGACTGAACCCAAAGTCACCCCGAACAATAAACTAAGAAATCCGCAGCAGATAAACCTGTAACCCCTTCTCTGCTGTCGAGAGGTTCAGATTCTGTGCAGATTTTTCTAAAATGTCTGAATGTGAAATCTGCCGAGTTGTGAATCCATATAAAAGTGAGAAACGTGTCACCGCATGAAGAAGATTCAGAAATCTGGGAGAGCGGGGGATACAAATAATATAAAATCATATCTAATAAAAAATATCAGAATCCCCAGAATTCATGTAATCAAATCTCATATTATAACCCATAGGGGGCAGTATTCTAGTAGTTATATTCTTGTATATAGGGGGCAGTATTCTAGTAGTTATATTCTTGTATATAGAGGCAGTATTATAGTAGTTATATTCTTGTATATAGGAGCAGTATTATAGTAGTTATATTCCTGTATATAGGAGCAGTATTATAGTAGTTATATTCTTGTATATAGGGGGCAGAATTATAGTAGTTATATTCTTGTATATAGGGAGTAGTATTATAGTAGTTATATTCTTGTATATAGGGAGTAGTATTATAGTAGTTATATTCTTGTATATAGGGGTAGTTTTATAGTAGTTATATTCTTGTATATAGGGAGCAGTATTATAGTAGTTATATTCTTGTATATAGGGGCAGTATTATAGTAGTTATATTCTTTAATATAGGGAGCAGTATTATAGTAGTTATATTCTTGTATATAGGAGCAGTATTATAGTAGTTATATTCTTGTATATAGGAGCAGTATTATAGTAGTTATATTCTTGTATATAGGAGCAGTATTATAGTAGTTATATTCTTGTATATAGGAGCAGTATTATAGTAGTTATATTCTTGTATATAGAAGCAGTATTATAGTAGTTATATTCTTGTATATAGGGGCAGTATTATAGTAGTTATATTCTTGTATATAGGGGCAGTGTTATAGTAGTTATATTCTTGTATATAGGAGCAGTATTATAGTAGTTATATTCTTGTATATAGGAGGCAGTATTATAGTAGTTATATTCTTGTATATAGGGAGCAGTATTATAGTAGTTATATTCTTGTATATAGGAGGCAGTATTATAGTAGTTATATTCTTGTATATAGGGGCAGTATTACAGTAGTTATATTATTGTATATAGGGGGCAGTATTATAGTAGTTATATTCTTGTATATAGGGGCAGTATTATAGTAGTTATATTCTTGTATATAGGGGCAGTATTATAGTAGTTATATTCTTGTATATAGGGGGCAGTATTATAGTAGTTATATTCTTGTATATAGGAGCAGTATTATAGTAGTTATATTCTTTATGTAGGAGCAGTATTATAGTAGTTATATTCTTTATGTAGGAGCAGTATTATAGTAGGTATATTCTTGTATATAGTGGGCAGTATTATAGTAGTTATATTCTTGTATATAGGAGGCAGTATTATAGTAGTTATATTCTTGTATATAGGGGGCAGTATTATAGTAGTTATATTCTTGTATATAGGGAGCAGTATTATAGTAGTTATATTCTTGTATATAGGAGCAGTATTATAGTAGTTATATTCTTGTATATAGGAGCAGTATTATAGTAGTTATATTCTTGTATATAGGGAGCAGTATTATAGTAGTTATATTCTTGTATATAGGAGGCAGTATTATAGTAGTTATATTCTTGTATATAGGGGCAGTATTACAGTAGTTATATTATTGTATATAGGGGGCAGTATTATAGTAGTTATATTCTTGTATATAGAGGGCAGTATTATAGTAGTTATATTCTTGTATATAGGAGGCAGTATTATAGTAGTTATATTATTGTATGTAGGAGCAGTATTATAGTAGTTATATTCTTGTATATAGGGGCAGTATTATAGTAGGTATATTCTTGTATATAGGAGCAGTATTATAGTAGTTATATTCTTGTATATAGGAGCAGTATTATAGTAGTTATATTCTTGTATATAGGAGCAGTATTATAGTAGTTATATTCTTGTATATAGGAGCAGTATTATAGTAGTTATATTCTTGTACATAGGGGTCAGTATTATAGTAGTTATATTCTTGTATATAGGGGGCAGTATTATAGTAGTTATATTCTTGTATATAGGAGCAGTATTATAGTAGTTATATTCTTGTATATAGGGGCAGTATTATAGTAGTTATATTCTTGTATATAGGGGGCAGTATTATAGTAGTTATATTCTTGTATATAGGAGCAGTATTATAGTAGTTATATTCTTGTATATAGGGGCAGTATTATAGTAGTTATATTCTTGTATATAGGGGCAGTATTATAGTAGTTATATTGTATATAGGATCAGTATTATAGTAGTTATATTCTTGTATATAGGGGCAGTATTATAGTAGTTATATTCTTGTATATAGGAGCAGTATTACAGTAGTTATATTCTTGTATATAGGGGCAGTATTACAGTAGTTATATTCTTGTATATAGGGGGCAGTATTATAGTAGTTATATTCTTGTATATAGAGGGCAGTATTATAGTAGTTATATTCTTGTATATAGGAGGCAGTATTATAGTAGTTATATTCTTGTATGTAGGACCAGTATTATAGTAGTTATATTCTTGTATATAGGGGCAGTATTATAGTAGGTATATTCTTGTATATAGGAGCCGTATTATAGTAGTTATATTCTTGTATATAGGAGCAGTATTATAGTAGTTATATTCTTGTATATAGGAGCAGTATATAGGGGTTATATTCTTGTATATAGGAGCAGTATATAGGGGTTATATTCTTGTATATAGGAGCAGTATATAGTAGTTATATTCTTGTATATAGGAGGCAGTGTTATAGTAGTTATATTCTTGTATATAGGAGCAGTATTATAGTAGTTATATTCTTGTATATAGGGGGCATTATTATAGTAGTTATATTCTTGTATATAGGGGGCAGTATTATAGTAGGTATATTCTTGTATATAGGGGCAGTATTATAGTAGTTATATTCCTGTATATAGGGGGCAGTATTATAGCAGTTATATTCTTGTATATAGGGGGCAGTATTATAGTAGTTATATTCTTGTATATAGGGGCAGTATTATAGTAGTTATATTCTTGTATATAGGAGCAGTATTATAGTAGTTATATTCTTGTATATGGGGGGCAGTATTATAGTAGTTATATTCTTGTATATAGGGGCAGTATTATAGTAGTTATATTCTTGTATGTAGGAGCAGTATTAGGGCATGCTCCTACATACAAGTATAATCCTGCTCCTATATACAAGAATATAACTACTATAATACTGCCCCTATATACAAGAATATAACTACTATAATACTGCCCCCTATATACAAGAATATAACTACAATAATACTGCCCCCTATATACAAGAATATAACTACTATAATACTGTGCATCAATGCCGCACCTAATCCGGGTTGCGGATTACGGCTGCGGATCTGCCCAAAATGTGCAGAAAATTGATGCGGACTAGCTGCTGCGGACTGCGGGAAAAGTGCTTCCCTTCTCCCTATCAGTGCAGGATAGAGAGAAGGGACAGCACTTTCCCTAGTGAAAGTAAACGAATTTCATACTTACCGGCCGTTGTCTTGGTGACGCGTCCCTCTTTCGGCATCCAGCCCGACCTCCCTGGATGACGCGCCAGTCCATGTGACCGCTGCAGCCTGTGCTTGGCCTGTGATTGGCTGCAGCCGTCACTTAGACTGAAACGTCATCCTGGGAGGCCGGACTGGAGACAGAAGCAGGGAGTTCTCGGTAAGTATGAACTTATATTTTTTTACAGGTTGCTGTATATTGGGATCGGTAGTCACTGTCCCGGGTGCAGAAACAGCTACTGCCGATCGCTTAACTCTTTCAGCACCCTGGACAGTGACTATTTACAGACGTCTCCTAGCAACGCTCCCGACATTACGGGAGCCCCATTGACTTCCTCAGTCTGGCTGTAGACCTAGAAATACATAGGTCCAGCCAGAATGAAGAAATGTCAAGTTAAAAAAGCAAGACGCATCCGCAGCACACATAACATGTGCATGACAGCTGCGGACGTCATTGCGGAAATTAGAATCTCCATTGAAGTCAATGGAGAAATTCCGCCATGAGTCCGCAACCAGTCCGCCACTGCTCCGCAACAGACAGAGCATGCTGCGGACACCAAATTCCGCTCCGCAGCCTATGCTCCGCAGCGGAATTTTACGCATCGTCTAAACGAACACTTCTAAATAGAAGTGGAAGTCAATGCAGAAACGGCTCCGCTGCGGATTAACGCTGCGGAATGTCCGCAGCGGAATTCTAGTGAAATTCCGCCACGTGTGAACCCAGCCTTATAGTAGTTATATTCTTGTATATAGGAGCAGTATTATAGTAGTTATATTCTTGTATATAAGAGCAGTATTATAGTAGTTATATTCTTGTATATAGGAGCAGTATTATAGTAGTTATATTCTTGTATATAGGGGCAGTATTATAGTAGTTATATTCTTGTATATAGGGAGCAGTATTATAGTAGTTATATTCTTGTATATAGGAGGCAGTATTATAGTAGTTATATTCTTGTATATAGGGGCAGTATTACAGTAGTTATATTATTGTATATAGGGGGCAGTATTATAGTAGTTATATTCTTGTATATAGAGGGCAGTATTATAGTAGTTATATTCTTGTATATAGGGGCAGTATTATAGTAGTTATATTCTTGTATATAGGGGCAGTATTATAGTAGTTATATTCTTGTATATAGGGGGCAGTATTATAGTAGTTATATTCTTGTATATAGGAGCAGTATTATAGTAGTTATATTCTTTATGTAGGAGCAGTATTATAGTAGTTATATTCTTTATGTAGTAGCAGTATTATAGTAGGTATATTCTTGTATATAGTGGGCAGTATTATAGTAGTTATATTCTTGTATATAGGAGGCAGTATTATAGTAGTTATATTCTTGTATATAGGGAGCAGTATTATAGTAGTTATATTCTTGTATATAGGAGGCAGTATTATAGTAGTTATATTCTTGTATATAGGGGCAGTATTACAGTAGTTATATTATTGTATATAGGGGGCAGTATTATAGTAGTTATATTCTTGTATATAGAGGGCAGTATTATAGTAGTTATATTCTTGTATATAGGAGGCAGTATTATAGTAGTTATATTATTGTATGTAGGAGCAGTATTATAGTAGTTATATTCTTGTATATAGGGGCAGTATTATAGTAGGTATATTCTTGTATATAGGAGCAGTATTATAGTAGTTATATTCTTGTATATAGGAGCAGTATTATAGTAGTTATATTCTTGTATATAGGAGCAGTATTATAGTAGTTATATTCTTGTATATAGGAGCAGTATTATAGTAGTTATATTCTTGTACATAGGGGTCAGTATTATAGTAGTTATATTCTTGTATATAGGGGGCAGTATTATAGTAGTTATATTCTTGTATATAGGGGCAGTATTATAGTAGTTATATTCTTGTATATAGGGGCAGTATTATAGTAGTTATATTCTTGTATATAGGAGCAGTATTATAGTAGTTATATTCTTGTATATAGGGGCAGTATTATAGTAGTTATATTCTTGTATATAGGAGCAGTATTATAGTAGTTATATTCTTGTATATAGGAGCAGTATTATAGTAGTTATATTCTTGTATATAGGAGCAGTATTATAGTAGTTATATTCTTGTATATAGGGAGCAGTATTATAGTAGTTATATTCTTGTATATAGGAGGCAGTATTACAGTAGTTATATTCTTGTATATAGGGGGCAGTATTATAGTAGTTATATTCTTGTATATAGGAGGCAGTATTATAGTAGTTATATTGTATATAGGGAGCAGTATTATAGTAGTTATATACTTGTATATGAGGAGCAGTATTATAGTAGTTATATTCTTGTATATAGGGAGCAGTATTATAGTAGTTATATTCTTGTATATAGGGGCAGTATTACAGTAGTTATATTCTTGTATATAGGGGGCAGTATTATAGTAGTTATATTCTTGTATATAGAGGGCAGTATTATAGTAGTTATATTCTTGTATATAGGAGGCAGTATTATAGTAGTTATATTCTTGTATGTAGGACCAGTATTATAGTAGTTATATTCTTGTATATAGGGGCAGTATTATAGTAGGTATATTCTTGTATATAGGAGCAGTATTATAGTAGTTATATTCTTGTATATAGGAGCAGTATTATAGTAGTTATATTCTTGTATATAGGAGCAGTATTATAGTAGTTATATTCTTGTATATAGGAGCAGTATTATAGTAGTTATATTCTTGTATATAGGGGGCATTATTATAGTAGTTATATTCTTGTATATAGGGGGCAGTATTATAGTAGGTATATTCTTGTATATAGGGGGCAGTATTATAGTAGTTATATTCTTGTATATAGGGGGCAGTATTATAGTAGTTATATTCTTGTATATAGGGGCAGTATTATAGTAGTTATATTCTTGTATATAGGGGCAGTATTATAGTAGTTATATTCTTGTATATAGGAGCAGTATTATAGTAGTTATATTCTTGTATATAGGAGCAGTATTATAGTAGTTATATTCTTGTATATAGGGGGCAGTATTATAGTAGTTATATTCTTGTATATAGGGGCAGTATTATAGTAGTTATATTCTTGTATGTAGGAGCAGTATTAGGGCATGCTCCTACATACAAGTATAATCCTGCTCCTATATACAAGAATATAATTACTATAATACTGCCCCTATATACAAGAATATAACTACTATAATACTGCCCCCTATATACAAGAATATAACTACTATAATACTGCTCCTATATACAAGAATATAACTACTATAATACTGCCCCCTATATACAAGAATATAACTACAATAATACTGCCCCCTATATACAAGAATATAACTACTATAATACTGTGCATCAATGCCGCACCTAATCCGGGTTGCGGATTACTGCTGCGGATCTGCCCAAAATGTGCAGAAAATTGATGCGGACTAGCTGCTGCGGACTGCGGGAAAAGTGCTTCCCTTCTCCCTATCAGTGCAGGATAGAGAGAAGGGACAGCACTTTCCCTAGTGAAAGTAAACGAATTTCATACTTACCGGCCGTTGTCTTGGTGACGCGTCCCTCTTTCGGCATCCAGCCCGACCTCCCTGGATGACGCGCCAGTCCATGTGACCGCTGCAGCCTGTGCTTGGCCTGTGATTGGCTGCAGCCGTCACTTAGACTGAAACGTCATCCTGGGAGGCCGGACTGGAGACAGAAGCAGGGAGTTCTCGGTAAGTATGAACTTATATTTTTTTTACAGGTTGCTGTATATTGGGATCGGTAGTCACTGTCCAGGGGGCAGAAACAGTTACTGCCGATCGCTTAACTCTTTCAGCACCCTGGACAGTGACTATTTACTGACGTCTCCTAGCAACGCTCCCGACATTACGGGAGCCCCATTGACTTCCTCAGTCTGGCTGTAGACCTAGAAATACATAGGTCCAGCCAGAATGAAGAAATGTCAAGTTAAAAAAGCAAGACGGATCCGCAGCACACATAACATGTGCATGACAGCTGCGGACGTCATTGCGGAAATTAGAATCTCCATTGAAGTCAATGGAGAAATTCCGCCATGAGTCCGCAACCAGTCCGCCACTGCTCCGCAACAGACAGAGCATGCTGCGGACACCAAATTCCGCTCCGCAGCCTATGCTCCGCAGCGGAATTTTACGCATCATCTAAACGAACACTTCTAAATAGAAGTGGAAGTCAATGCAGAAACGGCTCCGCTGCGGATTAACGCTGCGGAATGTCCGCAGCGGAATTCTAGTGAAATTCCGCCACGTGTGAACCCAGCCTTATAGTAGTTATATTCTTGTATATAGGAGCAGTATTATAGTAGTTATATTCTTGTATATAAGAGCAGTATTATAGTAGTTATATTCTTGTATATAGGAGCAGTATTATAGTAGTTATATTCTTGTATATAGGGGCAGTATTATAGTAGTTATATTCTTGTATATAGGAGCAGTATTATAGTAGTTATATTCTTGTATACAGAAGCAGTATTATAGTAGTTATATTGTATATAGGGAGCAGTATTATAGTAGTTATATTCTTGTATACAGGAGCAGTATTATATTAGTTATATTCTTGTATACAGGAGCAGTATTATAGTAGTTATATTGTATATAGGGAGCAGTATTATAGTAGTTATATTCTTGTATATAGTGGGCAGTATTATAGTAGTTATATTCTTGTATATAGTAGGCAGTATTATAGTAATTATATTCTTGTATATAGGAGCAGTATTATAGTAGTTATATTCTTGTATATAGGAGCAGTATTATAGTAGTTATATTCTTGTATACAGCGAGCAGTATTATAGTAGTTATATTCTTGTAAATAGGGGGCAGTATTATAGTAGTTATATTCTTGTATATAGGGGGCAGTATTATAGTAGTTATATTCTTGTATATAGGAGCAGTATTATAGTAGTTATATTCTTGTATATAGGAGCAGTATTATAGTAGTTATAGTCTTGTATATAGGGGCAGTATTATAGTAGTTATATTCTTGTATATAGGGGTAGTATTATAGTAGTTATATTCTTGTATATAGGGGTAGTATTATAGTAGTTATATTCTTGTATATAGGGGTAGTTTTATAGTAGTTATATTCTTGTATATAGGGGTAGTATTATAGTAGTTATATTCTTGTATATAGGAGCAGTATTATAGTAGTTATAGTCTTGTATATAGGGGCAGTATTATAGTAGTTATATTCTTGTATATAGGGGGCAGTATTATTGTAGTTATATTCCTGTATATAGGGGCAGTATTATAGTAGTTATAGTCTTGTATATAGGGGCAGTATTATAGTAGTTATATTCTTGTATATAGGGGGCAGTATTATTGTAGTTATATTCCTGTATATAGGGGCAGTATTATAGTAGTTATATTCTAATATATAGGGGGCAGTATTATAGTAGTTATATTCTTGTATATAGGGGGCAGTATTATAGTAGTTATATTCTTGTATATAGGGGCAGTATTATAGTAGTTATATTCTTGTATATAGGGGCAGTATTATAGTAGTTATATTCTTGTATATAGGGGTAGTATTATAGTAGTTATATTCTTGTATATAGGGGTAGTATTATAGTAGTTATATTCTTGTATATAGGGGTAGTTTTATAGTAGTTATATTCTTGTATATAGGGGTAGTATTATAGTAATTATATTCTTGTATATAGGAGCAGTATTATAGTAGTTATATTCTTGTATATAGGAGCAGTATTATAGTAGTTATATTCTTGTATACAGCGAGCAGTATTATAGTAGTTATATTCTTGTAAATAGGGGGCAGTATTATAGTAGTTATATTCTTGTATATAGGGGGCAGTATTATAGTAGTTATATTCTTGTATATAGGAGCAGTATTATAGTAGTTATATTCTTGTATATAGGAGCAGTATTATAGTAGTTATAGTCTTGTATATAGGGGCAGTATTATAGTAGTTATATTCTTGTATATAGGGGTAGTATTATAGTAGTTATATTCTTGTATATAGGGGTAGTATTATAGTAGTTATATTCTTGTATATAGGGGTAGTTTTATAGTAGTTATATTCTTGTATATAGGGGTAGTATTATAGTAGTTATATTCTTGTATATAGGAGCAGTATTATAGTAGTTATAGTCTTGTATATAGGGGCAGTATTATAGTAGTTATATTCTTGTATATAGGGGGCAGTATTATTGTAGTTATATTCCTGTATATAGGGGCAGTATTATAGTAGTTATAGTCTTGTATATAGGGGCAGTATTATAGTAGTTATATTCTTGTATATAGGGGGCAGTATTATTGTAGTTATATTCCTGTATATAGGGGCAGTATTATAGTAGTTATATTCTAATATATAGGGGGCAGTATTATAGTAGTTATATTCTTGTATATAGGGGGCAGTATTATAGTAGTTATATTCTTGTATATAGGGGCAGTATTATAGTAGTTATATTCTTGTATATAGGGGCAGTATTATAGTAGTTATATTCTTGTATATAGGGGTAGTATTATAGTAGTTATATTCTTGTATATAGGGGTAGTATTATAGTAGTTATATTCTTGTATATAGGGGTAGTTTTATAGTAGTTATATTCTTGTATATAGGGGGCAGTATTATAGTAGTTATATTCTTGTATATAGGGGCAGTATTATAGTAGTTATATTCTTGTATATAGGGGCAGTATTATAGTAGTTATATTCTTGTATATAGGAGCAGTATTATAGTAGTTATATTCTTGTATATAGGAGGCAGTATTATAGTAGTTATATTCTTGTATATAGGGGGCAGTATTATAGTAGTTATATTCTTGTATATAGGGGCAGTATTATAGTAGTTATATTCTTGTATATAGGGGCAGTATTATAGTAGTTATATTCTTGTATATAGGAGCAGTATTATAGTAGTTATATTCTTGTATATAGGAGGCAGTATTATAGTAGTTATATTCTTGTATATAGGGGGCAGTATTATAGTGTTATATTCTTGTATATAGGGGTAGTATTATAGTAGTTATATTCTTGTATATAGGAGCAGTATTATTTTAGTTATATTCTTGTATATAGGGGGCAGTATTATAGTAGTTATATTCTTGTATATAGGGGCAGTATTATTTTAGTTATATATTTTTGTATATAGGGGCAGTATTATAGTAGTTATATTCTTGTATATAGGGGCAGTATTATTTTAGTTATATATTTTTGTATATAGGGGTAGTATTATAGTAGTTATATTCTTGTATATAGGAGGCAGTATTATAGTAGTTATATTCTTGTATATAGGGGGCAGTATTATAGTAGTTATATTCTTGTATATAGGGGCAGTATTATAGTAGTTATATTCTTGTATATAGGGGCAGTATTATAGTAGTTATATTCTTGTATATAGGAGCAGTATTATAGTAGTTATAGTCTTGTATATAGGGGCAGTATTATAGTAGTTATATTTTTGTATATAGGGGGCAGTATTATTGTAGTTATATTCCTGTATATAGGGGCAGTATTATAGTAGTTATAGTCTTGTATATAGGGGCAGTATTATAGTAGTTATATTCTTGTATATAGGGGGCAGTATTATTGTAGTTATATTCCTGTATATAGGGGCAGTATTATAGTAGTTATATTCTTGTATATAGGGGGCAGTATTATTGTAGTTATATTCCTGTATATAGGAGCAGTATTATTTTAGTTATATTCCTGTATATAGGGGCAGTATTATAGTAGTTATATTCTTGTATATAGGTGGCAGTATTGTAGTAGTTATATTCTTGTATATAGGGAGCAGTATTATAGTAGTTATATTCTTGTATATAGAGAGCAGTATTATAGTAGTTATATTCTTGTATATAGGAGGCAGTATTATAGTAGTTATATTCTTGTATATAGGGGGCAGTATTATAGTAGTTATATTCCTGTATATAGGAGCAGTATTATAATAGTTATATTCCTGTATATAGGAGCAGTATTATAGTAGTTATATTCTTGTATATAGCGGTAGTATTATAGTAGTTATATTCTTGTATATAGGGGCAGTATTATAGTAGTTATATTCTTGTATATAGGGGCAGTATTATAGTAGTTATATTCTTGTATATAGGGGGCAGTATTATAGTAGTTATATTCTTGTATATAGGAGGCAGTATTATAGTAGTTATATTCCTGTATATAGGAGCAGTATTATAGTAGTTATATTCTTGTATATAGGGGCAGTATTATAGTAGTTATATTCTTGTATATAGGGGGCAGTATTATAGTAGTTATATTCTTGTATATAGGAGGCAGTATTATAGTAGTTATATTCTTGTATATAGGGGGCAGTATTATAGTAGTTATATTCTTGTATATAGGGGGCAGTATTATAGCAGTTATATTCTTGTATATAGGAGCAATATTATAGTAGTTATATTCTTGTATATAGGGGGCAGTATTATAGCAGTTATATTCTTGTATATAGGAGCAATATTATAGTAGTTATATTCTTATATATAGGAGCAGTATTATAGTAGTTATATTCTTGTATATAGGGGGCAGTATTATAGCAGTTATATTCTTGTATATAGGAGCAATATTATAGTAGTTATATTCTTGTATATAGGAGCAGTATTATAGTAGTTATATTCTTGTATATAGGAGCAGTATTATAGTAGTTATATTCTTGTATATAGGGGCAGTATTATAGTAGTTATATTCTTGTATATAGGGGGCAGTATTATAGTAGTTATATTCTTGTATATAGGAGGCAGTATTATAGTAGTTATATTCTTGTATATAGGGGGCAGTATTATAGTAGTTATATTCTTGTATATAGGGGGCAGTATTATAGCAGTTATATTCTTGTATATAGGAGCAATATTATAGTAGTTATATTCTTGTATATAGGGGGCAGTATTATAGTAGTTATATTCTTGTATATAGGGGCAGTATTAGGGCATGACCACACGTGGCGGATTTCCTCCGCAACTGTCCGCATCAATGCCGCACAGAATCTGCGTTGCAGATTCTGCTGCGGATCTGCACAAAATGTGCAGTATATTGATGCGGACTAGCTGCTGCGGACTGCGGGAAAAGTGCTTCCCTTCTCCCTATCAGTGCAGGATAGAGAGAAGGGACAGCACTTTCCCTCGTGAAAGTAAACGATTTTCATACTTACCGGCCGTTGTCTTGGTGACGCGTCCCTCTTTCGGCATCCAGCCCGACCTCCCTGGATGACGCGCCAGTCCATGTGACCGCTGCAGCCTGTGCTTGGCCTGTGATTGGCTGCAGCCGTCACTTAGACTGAAACGTCATCCTGGGAGGCCGGACTGGAGACAGACGCAGGGAGTTCTCGGTAAGTATGAACTTATATGTTTTTTTACAGATACATGTATATTGAGATCGGTAGTCACTGTCCCGGGTGCAGAAACAGTTACTGCCGATCGCTTAACTCTTTCAGCACCCTGGACAGTGACTATTTACAGACGTCTCCTAGCAACGCTCCCGTCATTACGGGAGCCCCATTGACTTCTTCAGTCTGGCTGTAGACCTAGAAATACATAGGTCCAGCCAGAATGAAGAAATGTCATGGTAGTAAAACCAATACGCTCCGCAGCACACATAAGATCTGCGGACTTCATGGCGGAATTTTGACTCTCCATTGAAGTCAATGGAGAAATTCCGCCATGAGTCCGCCACTGCTCCGCAACTGACAGAGCATGCTGCGGACACCAAATTCCGCTCCGCAGCCTATGCTCCGCAGCGGAATTTTACGCCTCGTCTAAACGAACACTGCTAAATTAAAGTGTAAGTCAATGGACAAACGGCACCGCTGCGGATTAACGCTGCGGAGTGTCCGCAGCGGAATTTTAGTGAAATTCCGCCACGTGTGAACCCAGCCTTATAGTAGTTATATTCTTGTATATAGGGGGCAGTATTATTGTAGTTATATTCCTGTATATAGGGGCAGTATTATAGTAGTTATATTCTTGTATATAGGGGGCAGTATTATTGTAGTTATATTCTTGTATATAGTAGGCAGTATTATAGTAGTTATATTCTTGTATATAGGGGGCAGTATTATAGTAGTTATATTCTTGTATATAGGGGCAGTATTATAGTAGTTATATTCTTGTATATAGGGGGCAGTATTATAGTAGTTATATTCTTGTATATAGGGGCAGTATTATAGTAGTTATATTCTTGTATATAGGTGGCAGTATTGTAGTAGTTATATTCTTGTATATAGGGAGCAGTATTATAGTAGTTATATTCTTGTATATACAGAGCAGTATTATAGTAGTTATATTCTTGTATATAGGTGGCAGTATTATAGTAGTTATATTCTTGTATATAGTGGGCAGTATTATAGTAGTTATATTCTTGTATATAGGAGGCAGTATTATAGTAGTTATATTCTTGTATATAGGGGAAATATTATAGTAGTTATATTCTTGTATATAGGAGGTAGTATTACAGTAGTTATATTCTTGTATATAGGAGCAGTATTATAGTAGTTATATTCTTGTATATAGGAGGCAGTAATATAGTAGTTATATTCTTGTATATAGGTGGCAGTATTATAGTAGTTATAATCTTGTATATAGGGAGCAGTATTATAGTAGTTATATTCTTGTATATAGGAGGCAGTATTACAGTAGTTATATTCTTGTATATAGGGGCAGTATTACAGTAGTTATATTCTTGTATATAGGGGGCAGTATTATAGTAGTTATATTCTTGTATATAGAGGGCAGTATTATAGTAGTTATATTCTTGTATATAGGAGGCAGTGTTATAGTAATTATATTCTTGTATATAGGAGGCAGTATTATAGTAGTTATATTCTTGTATATAGGGGGCAGTATTATAGTAGTTATATTCTTGTATATAGGAGGCAGTGTTATAGTAGTTATATTCTTGTATATAGGAGCAGTATTATAGTAGTTATATTCTTGTATATAGGGGGCAGTATTATAGTAGTTATATTCTTGTATATAGGGGGCAGTATTATAGTAGTTATATTCTTGTATATAGGAGCAGTATTATAGTAGTTATATTCTTATATATAGGAGCAGAATTATAGTAGTTATATTCTTGTATATAGGGGCAGTATTATAGTAGTTATATTCTTGTATATAGGGGCAGTATTATAGTAGTTATATTCTTGTATATAGGGGGCAGTAGTATAGTAGTTATATTCTTGTATATAGGAGGCAGTATTATAGTAGTTATATTCTTGTATATAGGGGGCAGTATTATAGTAGTTATATTCCTGTATATAGGAGCAGTATTATAATAGTTATATTCCTGTATATAGGAGCAGTATTATAGTAGTTATATTCTTGTATATAGCGGTAGTATTATAGTAGTTATATTCTTGTATATAGGGGCAGTATTATAGTAGTTATATTCTTGTATATAGGGGCAGTATTATAGTAGTTATATTCTTGTATATAGGGGGCAGTATTATAGTAGTTATATTCTTGTATATAGGAGGCAGTATTATAGTAGTTATATTCCTGTATATAGGAGCAGTATTATAGTAGTTATATTCTTGTATATAGGGGCAGTATTATAGTAGTTATATTCTTGTATATAGGGGGCAGTATTATAGTAGTTATATTCTTGTCTATAGGGGGCAGTATTATAGTAGTTATATTCTTGTATATAGGGGGCAGTATTATAGCAGTTATATTCTTGTATATAGTAGCAATATTATAGTAGTTATATTCTTGTATATAGGGGGCAGTATTATAGTAGTTATATTCTTGTCCATAGGAGAGGATAGACGTGTGCTTGTGAGCTCCCTGTTAGGACTATGCATGGCTTCTGACCCAGGTGGAGGGGAGGGGTCCTGGGCTGATGATCCTGGGAAAGCCCAGAGTCTGGAGTTTGACCTGCAGCATGGAGATGGTGGAGGTGAAGATCTGGAAATGGTGGCTGGTGAGTCAACTGAATCTCATGATGTTGGTGAATTGTGCACAAAAATGACAAAGAAAAATATCTTTAAAATGGAAATGCAAGTTCGCAAATTGAGAACTGAAATTAACCAAGAGACTGATCCAAAGGCAAAGCTGATGAAATGTGAGTGTCTTGATGTTTGTACACGTGAGCTGGTGATATTGAAGGAGAGATTGCAGAAAGACTCATGCACAGTGCCCAAAATAAAGAACCGGGCAATGGAGAATAAAAGGGAGACTAGAGCCCAAACTGTGAAGAGAAAAAATATCATTGCAAAAAAAGACACTGACTATAAGACTGTGTATAATATTGTGGAGCAGGGAAACCCTGGAAGATATGAGTGTGCAGTGGCTGGAGGATCACATCTCTCATCATGTGTGGGGTCTGTGCAATCAGTGAACAAAAATGCTGCTAAAGCTGCAGAGAAATGTGTGCCAGCTGACGAGGGGTTAACTGCAGTAGACTCTATGTGCAGTACTGATGAAGTAAATGCGAGTGGCACTCCTGGGAGTGAGCAAGAAAGTGCCTCATGTCCTGACATTATAAGTGAGACCTCGCTCACCGCGGTGATTGACAGTCTGATATCTGATGAACCAGCGGCACAGGCTGAGGCGGACATTGCAGACCCTGTGCTGGAGGTTCAGCCGTCCGCAGTGTCAGTGAATGGAGTGCAGGTTACACAGCGATCAGGAGCAGACACAGGAGGATCTGCAGTACAATCAGCTGAGGAGAGGTCCAGTCCTGACCCACCTGCTGACAGACCTCAGTACAGGAGACTGTTCTCCAGCGTCACAAGACCGACTAACCCCACACCTCAGAGGAGGAACGCGGTCAGAATCAGGTACTCAGGACCAGAGGAAAACATCCCTTCCAGACTCTACATTGGGAAAGTTTTGTTGAAGGAGTTTATGAAGTTTAAAGCTTCTGAGGTGTTCGCTCTGATCCACGTTCCCTCCAGCAGGAATTATGACATCAGTTTCAAGCTGCAATATAGTCTAGACTTGTTCTGGAGTATTTATAACGATACAAAGGAGCACGCGATGTGGGAGCATCTACATGTCATCCAGCTGACTAAACCCCAGGTAGTCACCGCCACCGTCCTGTTCCAGTCTGAGGTGGTGGCTCTGGCAGATTTGCAGCACTGGTTGAGCAGATATTGTGAGGTGAAGAGACTGCCAACAAAGATCTATGATGAGGAGGAGATCTGGAATGGAGGATATTCTGTCAAGATCCAGCTGGTTCAGGAGAATGGAGTGACCAGACATCTGCCGCACTCCTTCTACCTGGGCTCGGAGAGAGGCATATGTTACTACCCTGGTCAACCGCGACGGTGCCATAGATGTGGGGGCAGACACCTGGCGTTCAACTGTTCCCGTATTAAGTGCTCACTATGTGGTCAGTTTGGGCATGTGAAGGACGAGTGTACAGGACCTGTCATCTGTAACCTGTGCTTAGGACCTGGACATACATTCCGGGAGTGTCCACATGCAGAACATAATAAAGAGGAGACCTTTAAAGAAGCCATGGAGGAAGAGCAGGAGGATGTCTCCATATGTGTAGATACAACCCCAGAACCTGGAAGCCCCAGCGATGATGTAAGCCGAAGTACCAGAGACCCTGCTCCAGGGACGAATGTCCCATCTGTGGATGCTGCAGAAGTGTCACCAGCCACTGAAAATAGAGGTCATGCTAAAAGTAAAATATCCAGTCACTCTGTCACCAAAACATCTAAAAATCTGCCCAACACCATTAAGGAACCAGCTGATCCAGCTGCATCGACCAGTAAGGAACCAGCTGATCCAGCTGCAGCGACCAGTAAAAAACCAGCTGATCTAGTCGCAGCGACCAGTAAAGAACCAGCTGATCCAGCCGCAGCGACTAGTATCGATGAGGAGGGATTTCAGACGGTTAAAAGGAGAAGTAAAACAGATGATTCTTCGAGGAAAAAAATCACTGCTGCAAAGAAATCACCGGAGTCTCCAGTGCTGGCGATAACGGGGGGACGTTACTGTGCGCTGGGAGAAGATGACCAGGAAGAAGAAGCAGAGATGGAGCAAGTCTCCTCACGCAACCCAGACGACGAACCTCAGGATGAAGACTCTGACCCCCCAATGTCCACCAAAAGATGGGGTGTAACGGGACATAGCAGTGGAAGAAGGAAAAAAAGTAGGAAAGATCTGTAACCAGGATGATGCTGAAAATCACCTCCATCAATGTGAACAGTGTGAAGAATAGGAGCAGGCGGCAGGCGATATTCCAGCGTCTGTCTGACGACAAATCTGACATCATCTTTATACAAGAGACTTATCTGAAGAGCAATGCTCAGGTGTACGCAGCCAAGAGAGACTGGAGACACGGACCATCATTCTGGTCCTTTGGACTGGAACGAAATGATGGCGTAGGAATTCTATTTAATAATATGGATGTACAAGTGGAGAAAGTCCTGGAGCTCTGCTCCGGCCGCTGCCTGATGCTGGACTTTACCCTGGACACTGTACATTATAGAGTCATTAATATCTATGCCCAGCAAACCAGGAAAGAGAGGAGGGAATTATTCCAAAATATTAAGCCCTATTGTTTTACTTCTAAGGTCTTTATTTTGAGTGGTGACTTCAATAGTGTCTCCAGTAATGTGGATCGTTCCAGTAGTCACAAAAGATTGAGATATGATGAAAATTTTCTCAATAGTCTAGTCCAGCAGGCTCATTTAGTGGACCCCTATGGTCTACATTGTAGTCGTAAAGCCTACA
>NW_027461850.1:300000-464997 GCF_050947455.1 Rhinoderma darwinii | reverse complement strand
GACATAATGCCGGTAAGATGAGGGAACAGGGACATAATGCCTGTAATATGAAGGAACAGGAACATAATGCCGGTAATATGAAGGAACAGGTACATAATGCCGGTAATATGAAGGAACAGGGGACATAATGCTCGTAATATGAAGGAATAGGGACATAATGCCAGTAATATGAAGGAACAGGGACATAATGCCGGTAATATGAAGGAATAGGGAGATAATGCCGGTAATATGAGGGAAAAGGGACATAATGCCGGTAATATGAAGGAATAAGGACATAATGCCGGTAATATGAAGGAGCAGGGACATAATGCCTGTAATATGAAGGAACAGGGACATAATGCCGGTAATGTAAAGGAACAGGGACATAATGCTGAAAATATGAAGGAACAGGGACATAATGCTCGTAATATGAAGGAACAGGGACATAATGCCTGTAATATGAGGGAACAGGGACATAATGCCTGTAATATGAAGGAACAGGGACATAATGCCTGTAATATGAAGGAACAGGGACATAATGGCGGTAATATGAAGGAATAGGACATAATGCCTGTAATATGCAGGAATAGGGACATAATGCCGGTAAAATGAAGGAGCAGGGACATAATGCCTGTAATATGAAGGAACAGGGACATAATGCATGTAATATGAGGGAACAGGGACATAATGCCGGTAATATGAAGGAACAGCGAAATAATGCCTGTAATATGAAGGAACAGGGACATAATGCCGGTAATATGAAGAAACTGGGACATAATACCTGTAATACGAAGGAACAGGGACATAATGCCGGTAATATGAAGGAACAGGGACATAATGCTGGAAATATGAAGGAACAGGGACATAATGCCGGTAAGATGAGGGAACAGGGGCAAAATGCCGGTAATATGAAGGAACAGGGACATAATGCCGGTACTATGATGGAACAGGGACATAATGCCTGTAATATGAAGGAAGAGGGAAATAATCCTTGTAATATGAAGGAACAGGGACATAATGCCTGTAATATGAAGGAACAGGGACATAATGCCGGTAATGTGAAGGAACAGGGACATAATGCCTGTAATATGAAGGAACAGGGACATAATGCCGGTAATGTGAAGGAACAGGGACATAATGCCTGTAATATGAAGGAGCAGGGACATAATGCCTGTAATATGAAGGAACAGGGACATAATGCCGGTAATGTGAAGGAACAGGGACATAATGCTGGAAATATGAAGGAACAGGGACATAATGCCTGTAATATGAGGGAACAGGGACATAATGCCTGTAATATGAAGGAACAGGGACATAATGCCTGTAATATGAAGGAACAGGGACATAATGGCGGTAATATGAAGGAATAGGACATAATGCCTGTAATATGCAGGAACAGGGACCTAATGCCGGTAAAATGAAGGAGCAGGGACATAATGCCTGTAATATGAAGGAACAGGGACATAATTCATGTAATATGAGGGAACAGGGACATAATGCCTGTAATATGAAGGAACAGCGACATAATGCCTGTAATATGAAGGAACAGGGACATAATGCCTGTAATATGCAGGAACAGGGACTTAATGCCTGTAATATTCAGGAACAGGGACATAATGCCTGTAATAAGAAGGAACAGGGACATAATGCCGGTAATATGAAGGAACAGGGACATAATGCCGGTAATATGAAGGAATAAGGACATAATGCCGGTAATATGAGGGAGCAGGCACATAATGCCTGTAATATGAAGGAATAGGGACATAATTCTGGTAATATGAAGGAACAGGGACATAATGCCGGTAATATGAAGGAATAGGGACATAATGCCAGTAATATGAAGGAACAGGGACATAATGCCTGTAATATGAAAGAACAGGGACATAATGCCGGTAATATGAAGGAACAGGGACATAATGCCGGTAATATGAGGGAAAAGGGACATAATGCCGGTAATATGAAGGAATTGGACATAATGCCTGTAATATGAAGGAACAGGGACATAATACCGGTAATATGAAGGAAAAGGGAAATAATGCCGGTAATATGAAGGAATAGGGACATAATACCGGTATTATGAAGGTACAGGGACATAATGCATGTAATATGAAGGAACAGGGACATAATGCATGTAATATGAGGGAACAGGGACATAATGCCTGTAATATGCAGGAACAGGGACATAATGCCGGTAATATAAAGGAACAGGGACATAATGCCTGCAATATGAAGGAACAGCGAAATAATGCCTGTATTATGAAGGAACAGGGACATAATGCCGGTAATATGAAGAAACTGGGACATAATGCCGGTAATATGATGGAAGAAGGACATAATGCCGGTTATATGAAGGAACAGGGACATAATGCCGGTAAGATGAGGGAACAGGGACATAATGCCTGTAATATGAAGGAACAGGGACATAATGCCGGTAATATGAAGGAACAGGTACATAATGCCGGTAATATGAAGGAACAGGGACATAATGCTCGTAATATGAAGGAATAGGGACATAATGCCAGTAATATGAAGGAACAGGGACATAATGCCGGTAATATGAGGGAAAAGGGACATAATGCCGGTAATATGAAGGAATTGGACATAATGCCTCTAATATGAAGGAACAGGGACATAATACCGGTAATATGAAGGAACAGGGAAATAATGCCGGTAATATGAAGGAATAGGGACATAATACCGGTATTATGAAGGTACAGGGACATAATGCATGTAATATGAAGGAACAGGGACATAATGCATGTAATATGAGGGAACAGGGACATAATGCCTGTAATATGCAGGAACAGGGACATAATGCCGGTAATATAAAGGAACAGGGACATAATGCTGGAAATATGAAGGAACAGGGATATAATGCTCGTAATATGAAGGAACAGGGACATAATGCCTGTAATATGAGGGAACAGGGACATAATGCCTGTAATATGAAGGAACAGGGACATAATGCATGTAATATGCAGGAACAGGGACATAATGCCGGTAATATAAAGGAACAGGAACATAATGCCGGTAATATGAAGGAACAGCGAAATAATGCCTGTAATATGAAGGAACAGGGACATAATGCCGGTAATATGAAGAAACTGGGACATAATACCTGTAATAGGAAGGAACAGGGACATAATGCCGGTAATATTAAGGAACAGGGACATAATGCTGGTAATATGAAGGAATAAGGACATAATGCCGGTAATATGAAGGAGCAGGGACATAATGCCTGTAATATGAAGCAACAGGGACATAATGCCGGTAATATGAAGGAACAGGGACATAATGCTGGAAATATGAAGGAACAGGGACATAATGCCGGTAAGATGAGGGAACAGGGGCAAAATGCCGGTAATATGAAGGAACAGGGACATAATGCTGGTATTATGATGGAACAGGGACATAATGCCTGTAATATGAAGGAACAGGGAAATAATCCTTGTAATATGAAGGAACAGGGACATAATGCCGGGAATATGAAGGAACAGGGACATAATGCCGGTAGGATGAAGGAACAGGGACATAATGCCTGTAATATGAAGGAATAGGGACATAATGCCGGTAATATGAAGGAACAGGGACATAATGCCGGTAATATGAAGGAACAGCGAAATAATGCCTGTAATAGGAAGGAACAGGGACATAATGCCGGTAATATGAAGGAACAGGGACATAATGCCGGTAATATGAAGGAACAGCAAAATAATGCCTGTAATATGAAGGAACAGGGACATAATGCCGGTAATATGAAGAAACTGGGACATAATGCCGGTAATATGAAGGAAGAAGGACATAATGCCGGTTATATGAAGGAACAGGGACATAATGCCGGTAAGATGAGGGAACAGGGACATAATGCCTGTAATATGAAGGAACAGGAACATAATGCCGGTAATATGAAGGAACAGGTACATAATGCCGGTAATATGAAGGAACAGGGACATAATGCTCGTAATATGAAGGAATAGGGACATAATGCCAGTAATATGAAGGAACAGGGACATAATGCCGGTAATATGAAGGAATAGGGAGATAATGCCGGTAATATGAGGGAAAAGGGACATAATGCCGGTAATATGAAGGAATAAGGACATAATGCCGGTAATATGAAGGAGCAGGGACATAATGCCTGTAATATGAAGGAACAGGGACATAATGCCGGTAATGTAAAGGAACAGGGACATAATGCTGAAAATATGAAGGAACAGGGACATAATGCTCGTAATATGAAGGAACAGGGACATAATGCCTGTAATATGAGGGAACAGGGACATAATGCCTGTAATATGAAGGAACAGGGACATAATGCCTGTAATATGAAGGAACAGGGACATAATGGCGGTAATATGAAGGAATAGGACATAATGCCTGTAATATGCAGGAACAGGGACATAATGCCGGTAAAATGAAGGAGCAGGGACATAATGCCTGTAATATGAAGGAACAGGGACATAATGCATGTAATATGAGGGAACAGGGACATAATGCCGGTAATATGAAGGAACAGCGAAATAATGCCTGTAATATGAAGGAACAGGGACATAATGCCGGTAATATGAAGAAACTGGGACATAATACCTGTAATACGAAGGAACAGGGACATAATGCCGGTAATATGAAGGAACAGGGACATAATGCTGGAAATATGAAGGAACAGGGACATAATGCCGGTAAGATGAGGGAACAGGGGCAAAATGCCGGTAATATGAAGGAACAGGGACATAATGCCGGTACTATGATGGAACAGGGACATAATGCCTGTAATATGAAGGAAGAGGGAAATAATCCTTGTAATATGAAGGAACAGGGACATAATGCCTGGAATATGAAGGAACAGGGACATAATGCCGGTAGGATGAAGGAACAGGGACATAATGCCTGTAATATGAAGGAATAGGGACATAATGGCGGTTTAGATGAAGGATTAAGGACATAATGCCGGTAATATGAAGCAACAGGGACATAATGCCGGTAATATGAAGGCACAGGGACATAATGCCGGTAATATGAAGGAACAGGGACATAATGCCGGTAATATGAAGGAACAGGGACATAATACTGGTAATATGAAGGAAAAGGGAAATAATGCCGGTAATATGAAGGAATAGGGACATAATACCGGTATTATGAAGGTACAGGGACATAATGCATGTAATATGAAGGAACAGGGACATAATGCATGTAATATGAGGGAACAGGGACATAATGCCTGTAATATGCAGGAACAGGGACATAATGCCGGTAATATAAAGGAACAGCAAAATAATGCCTGTAATATGAAGGAACAGGGACATAATGCCGG
Source organism: Rhinoderma darwinii (assembly GCF_050947455.1). Taxonomy (NCBI): domain Eukaryota; kingdom Metazoa; phylum Chordata; class Amphibia; order Anura; family Rhinodermatidae; genus Rhinoderma; species Rhinoderma darwinii. The sequence continues at coordinate 459,707 of NW_027461850.1, read as the reverse complement.
TAATATGAAGAAACTGGGACATAATGCCGGTAATATGAAGGAAGAAGGACATAATGCCGGTTATATGAAGGAACAGGGACATAATGCCGGTAAGATGAGGGAACAGGGACATAATGCCTGTAATATGAAGGAACAGGAACATAATGCCGGTAATATGAAGGAACAGGTACATAATGCCGGTAATATGAAGGAACAGGGACATAATGCTCGTAATATGAAGGAATAGGGACATAATGCCAGTAATATGAAGGAACAGGGACATAATGCCGGTAATATGAAGGAACAGGGACATAATGCATGTAATATGAGGGAACAGGGACATAATGCATGTAATATGAGGGAACAGGGACATAATGCCGGTAATATGAAGGAACAGCGAAATAATGCCTGTAATATGAAGGAACAGGGACATAATGCCGGTAATATGAAGAAACTGGGACATAATACCTGTAATACGAAGGAACAGGGACATAATGCCGGTAATATGAAGGAACAGGGACATAATGCTGGAAATATGAAGGAACAGGGACATAATGCCGGTAAGATGAGGGAACAGGGGCAAAATGCCGGTAATATGAAGGAACAGGGACATAATGCCGGTACTATGATGGAACAGGGACATAATGCCTGTAATATGAAAGAAGAGGGAAATAATCCTTGTAATATGAAGGAACAGGGACATAATGCCTGGAATATGAAGGAACAGGGACATAATGCCGGTAGGATGAAGGAACAGGGACATAATGCCTGTAATATGAAGGAATAGGGACATAATGGCGGTTTAGATGAAGGATTAAGGACATAATGCCGGTAATATGAAGGAACAGGGACATAATGCCGGTAATATGAAGGCACAGGGACATAATGCCGGTAATATGAAGGAACAGGGACATAATGCCGGTAATATGAAGGAACAGGGACATAATACTGGTAATATGAAGGAAAAGGGAAATAATGCCGGTAATATGAAGGAATAGGGACATAATACCGGTATTATGAAGGTACAGGGACATAATGCATGTAATATGAAGGAACAGGGACATAATGCATGTAATATGAGGGAACAGGGACATAATGCCTGTAATATGCAGGAACAGGGACATAATGCCGGTAATATAAAGGAACAGGGACATAATGCCTGTAATATGAAGGAACAGCAAAATAATGCCTGTAATATGAAGGAACAGGGACATAATGCCGGTAATATGAAGAAACTGGGACATAATGCCGGTAATATGAAGGAAGAAGGACATAATGCCGGTTATATGAAGGAACAGGGACATAATGCCGGTAAGATGAGGGAACAGGGACATAATGCCTGTAATATGAAGGAACAGGAACATAATGCCGGTAATATGAAGGAACAGGTACATAATGCCGGTAATATGAAGGAACAGGGACATAATGCTCGTAATATGAAGGAATAGGGACATAATGCCAGTAATATGAAGGAACAGGGACATAATGCCGGTAATATGAAGGAATAGGGAGATAATGCCGGTAATATGAGGGAAAAGGGACATAATGCCGGTAATATGAAGGAATAAGGACATAATGCCGGTAATATGAAGGAGCAGGGACATAATGCCTGTAATATGAAGGAACAGGGACATAATGCCGGTAATGTAAAGGAACAGGGACATAATGCTGAAAATATGAAGGAACAGGGACATAATGCTCGTAATATGAAGGAACAGGGACATAATGCCTGTAATATGAGGGAACAGGGACATAATGCCTGTAATATGAAGGAACAGGGACATAATGCCTGTAATATGAAGGAACAGGGACATAATGGCGGTAATATGAAGGAATAGGACATAATGCCTGTAATATGCAGGAACAGGGACATAATGCCGGTAAAATGAAGGAGCAGGGACATAATGCCTGTAATATGAAGGAACAGGGACATAATGCATGTAATATGAGGGAACAGGGACATAATGCCGGTAATATGAAGGAACAGCGAAATAATGCCTGTAATATGAAGGAACAGGGACATAATGCCGGTAATATGAAGAAACTGGGACATAATACCTGTAATACGAAGGAACAGGGACATAATGCCGGTAATATGAAGGAACAGGGACATAATGCTGGAAATATGAAGGAACAGGGACATAATGACGGTAAGATGAGGGAACAGGGGCAAAATGCCGGTAATATGAAGGAACAGGGACATAATGCCGGTACTATGATGGAACAGGGACATAATGCCTGTAATATGAAGGAAGAGGGAAATAATCCTTGTAATATGAAGGAACAGGGACATAATGCCGGGAATATGAAGGAACAGGGACATAATGCCGGTAGGATGAAGGAACAGGGACATAATGCCTGTAATATGAAGGAATAGGGACATAATGGCGGTTTAGATGAAGGATTAAGGACATAATGCCGGTAATATGAAGGAACAGGGACATAATGCCGGTAATATGAAGGAACAGGGACATAATGCCTGTAATAAGAAGGAACAGGGACATAATGCCGGTAATATGAAGGAACAGGGACATAATGCCGGTAATATGAAGGAATAAGGACATAATGCCGGAAATATGAAGGCACAGGGACATAATGCCGGTAATATGAAGGAACAGGGACATAATGCCTGTAATATGAAAGAACAGGGACATAATGCCGGTAATATGAAGGAACAGGGACATAATGGCGGTAATATGAAGGAACAGCGAAATAATGCCTGTAATATGAAGGAACAGGGACATAATGCCGGTAATATGAGGGAGCAGGCACATAATGCCTGTAATATGAAGGAATAGGGACATAATGCTGGTAATATGAAGGAACAGGGACATAATGCCGGTAATATGAAGGAATAGGGACATAATGCCAGTAATATGAAGGAACAGGGACATAATGCCGGTAATATGAAAGAACAGGGACATAATGCCGGTAATATGAAGGAACAGGGACATAATGCCGGTAATATGAGGGAAAAGGGACATAATGCCGGTAATATGAAGGAACAGGGACATAATGCCGGTAATATGAAGGAACAGGGACATAATGCCTGTAATATGAAGGAACAGGGACATAATACCGGTAATATGAAGGAACAGGGAAATAATCCTTGTAATATGAAGGAACAGGGAGGTAATACCGATAATATGAAGGTACAGGGACATAATGCCGGTAGGATGAAGGAACAGGGACATAATGCCGGTAATATGAAGGAACAGGGACATAATGCTCGTAATATGAAGGAATAGGGACATAATGCCAGTAATATGAAGGAACAGGGACATAATGCCTGTAATATGAAAGAACAGGGACATAATGCCGGTAATATGAAGAAACAGGGACATAATGCCGGTAATATGAGGGAAAAGGGACATAATGCCGGTAATATGAAGGAATAGGACATAATGCCGGTAATATGAAGGAACAGGGACATAATGCATGTAATATGAGGGAACAGGGACATAATTCCTGTAATATGAAGGAACAGGGACATAATGCCTGTAATATGAAGGAACAGGGACATAATGCCTGTAATATGCAGGAACAGGGACATAATGCCTGTAATATGCCGGAACAGGGACATAATGCCGGTAATATAAAGGAACAGGAACATAATGCCGGTAATAAGAAGGAACAGGGACATAATGCCGGAAATATGAAGGAACAGCGAAATAATGCCTGTAATATGAAGGAAGAGGGACATAATGCCGGTAATATGAAGGAACAGGGACATAATGCTGGTAATATGAAGGAATAAGGACATAATGCCGGTAATATGAAGGAGCAGGGACATAATGCCTGTAATATGAAGGAACAGGGACATAATGCCGGTAATATGAAGGAACAGGGACATAATGCTGGAAATATGAAGGAACAGGGACATAATGCCGGTAAGATGAGGGAACAGGGGCAAAATGCCGGTAATGTGAAGGAACAGGGACATAATGCCGGTACTATGATGGAACAGGGACATAATGCCTGTAATATGAAGGAACAGGGAAATAATCCTTGTAATATGAAGGAACAGGGACATAATGCCGGGAATATGAAGGAACAGGGACATAATGCCGGTAGGATGAAGGAACAGGGACATAATGCCTGTAATATGAAGGAATAGGGACATAATGGCGGTTTAGATGAAGGATTAAGGACATAATGCCGGTAATATGAAGGAACAGGGACATAATGCCGGTAAAATGAAGGAACAGGGACATAATGCCTGTAATAAGAAGGAACAGGGACATAATGCCGGTAATATGAAGGAACAGGGACATAATGCCTGTAATATGAAAGAACAGGGACATAATGCCGGTAATATGAAGGAACAGGGACATAATGCCGGTAATATGAAGGAACAGGGACATAATGCCTGTAATATGAAAGAACAGGGACATAATGCCGGTAATATGAAGGAACAGGGACATAATGCCGGTAATATGAAGGAACAGCGAAATAATGCCTGTAATATGAAGGAACAGGGACATAATGCCGGTAATATGAAGAAACTGGGACATAATGCCGGTAATATGAAGGAATAAGGACATAATGCCGGTAATATAAAGGAGCAGGGACATAATGCTTGTAATATGAAGGAACAGGGACATAATTCCGGTAATATGAAGGAACAGGGACATAATGCCTGTAATAAGAAGGAACAGGGACATAATGCCGGTAATATGAAGGAACAGGGACATAATGCCGGTAATATGAAGGAATAAGGACTTAATGCCGGTAATATGAAGGAACAGGGACATAATGCTGGTAATATGAAGGAACAGGGACATAATGCCGGTAATATGAAGGAATAGGGACATAATGCAAGTAATATGAAGGAACAGGGACATAATGCCTGTAATATGAAAGAACAGGGACATAATGCCGGTAATATGAAGGAACAGGGACATAATGCCGGTAATATGAGGGAAAAGGGACATAATGCCGGTAATATGAAGGAATTGGACATAATGCCTGTAATATGAAGGAACAGGGACATAATACCGGTAGGATGAAGGAACAGGGACATAATGCCTGTAATATGAAAGAATAGAGACATAATGGCGGTTTAGATGAAGGATTAAGGACATAATGCCGGTAATATGAAGGAACAGGGACATAATGCCGGTAATATGAAGGAACAGGGACATAATGCCTGTAATAAGAAGGAACAGGGACATAATGCCGGTAATATGAAGGAATAAGGACATAATGCCGGAAATATGAAGGAACAGGGACATAATGCCGGTAATATGAAGGAACAGGGACATAATGCCTGTAATATGAAAAAACAGGGACATAATGCCGGTAATATGAAGGAACAGGGACATAATGCCGGTAATATGAAGGATCAGGGACATAATGCCTGTAATAAGAAGGAACAGGGACATAATGCCGGTAATATAAAGGAACAGGGACATAATGCCGGTAATATGAAGGAATAAGGACATAATGCCGGAAATATGAAGGAACAGGGACATAATGCCGGTAATATGAAAGAACAGGGACATAATGCCGGTAATATGAAGGAACAGGGACTTAATGCCGGTAATATGAAGGAACAGGGACATAATGCCGGTAAGATGAGGGAACAATGACATAATGCCTGTAATATGAAGGAACAGGGACATAATGCCGGTAATATGAAGGAATAAGGACATAATGCCGGAAATATGAAGGAACAGGGACATAATGCCGGTAAGATGAGGGAACAAGGACATAATGCCTGTAATATGAAGGAACAGGGACATAATGCCGGTAATATGAAGGAACAGGTACATAATGCCGGTAATATGAAGGAACAGGGAAATAATGCCGGTAATATGAGGGAGCAGGCACATAATGCCTGTAATATGAAGGAATAGGGACATAATGCTGGTAATATGAAGGAACAGGGACATAATGTCGGTAATATGAAGGAATAGGGACATAATGCCAGTAATATGAAAGAACAGGGACATAATGCCTGTAATATGAGGGAACAGGGACATAATGCCTGTAATATGAAGGAACAGGTACATAATGCCTGTAATATGAAGGAACAGGGACATAATGCCGGTAATATGAAGGAATAGGACATAATGCCTGTAATATGCAGGAACAGGGACATAATGCCTGTAATAAGAAGGAACAGGGACATAATGCCGGTAAGATGAGGGAACAGGGACATAATGCCTGTAATATGAAGGAACAGGGACATAATGCCGGTAATATGAGGGAAAAGGGACATAATGCCGGTAATATGAAGGAATAGGACATAATGCCGGTAATATGAAGGAACAGGGACATAATGCATGTAATATGAGGGAACAGGGACATAATGCCTGTAATATGAAGGAACAGGGTCATAATGCCTGTAATATGAAGGAACAGGGACATAATGCCTGTAATATGAAGGAACAGGGACATAATGCCGGTAAGATGAGGGAACAGGGACAAAATGCCGGTAATATGAAGGAACAGGGACATAATGCCGGTACTATGACGGAACAGGGACATAATGCCTGTAATATGAAGGAACAGGGAAATAATCCCTGTAATATGAAGGAACAGGGAGGTAATGCCGATAATATGAAGGTACAGGGACATAATGCCGGTAGGATGAAGGAACAGGGACATAATGCCGGTATTATGAAGGAACAGGGACATAATGCCGGTAATATGAAGGAACAGGGACATAATGCCTGTAATAAGAAGGAACAGGGACATAATGCCGGTAATATGAAGGAACAGGAACATAATGCCGGTAATATGAAGAAATAAGGACATAATGCCGGAAATATGAGGGAAAAGGGACATAATGCCGGTAATATGAAGGAATAGGGACATAATACCGGTATTATGAAGGTACAGGGACATAATGCATGTAATATGAAGGAACAGGGACATAATGCATGTAATATGAGGGAACAGGGACATAATGCCTGTAATATGCAGGAACAGGGACATAATGCCGGTAATATAAAGGAACAGGGACATAATGCCGGTAATATGAAGGAACAGCGAAATAATGCCTGTAATATGAAGGAACAGGGACATAATGCCGGTAATATGAAGAAACTGGGACATAATGCCGGTAATATGAAGGAAGAAGGACATAATGCCGGTTATATGAAGGAACAGGGACATAATGCCGGTAAGATGAGGGAACAGGGACATAATGCCTGTAATATGAAGGAACAGGGACATAATGCCGGTAATATGAAGGAACAGGTACATAATGCCGGTAATATGAAGGAACAGGGACATAATGCTCGTAATATGAAGGAATAGGGACATAATGCCAGTAATATGAAGGAACAGGGACATAATGCCTGTAATATGAAAGAACAGGGACATAATGCCGGTAATATGAAGGAATAGGGAGATAATGCCGGTAATATGAGGGAAAAGGGACATAATGCCGGTAATATGAAGGAATAAGGACATAATGCCGGTAATATGAAGGAGCAGGGACATAATGCCTGTAATATGAAGGAACAGGGACATAATGCCGGTAATGTGAAGGAACAGGGACATAATGCTGGAAATATGAAGGAACAGGGACATAATGCTCGTAATATGAAGGAACAGGGACATAATGCCTGTAATATGAGTGAACAGGGACATAATGCCGGTAATATGAAGCAACAGGGACATAATGCCTGCAATATGAAGGAACAGGGACATAATGCCGGTAATATGAAGGAACAGGGACAAAATGCCTGTAATATGAAGGAACAGGGACATAATGCCGGTAATATGAATGAACAGGGACATAATGCTGGTAAGATGAGTGAACAGGGACATAATGCCGGTAATAGGAAGGAACAGGGACATAATGCTGGTAAGATGAGTGAACAGGGACATAATGCCGGTAAGATGAGTGAATAGGGACAAAATGCCGGTAATATGAAGGAACAAGGACATAATGCAGGTAAAATGAAGGTACAAGGACATAATACTGGTAAGATGAGTGAACAGGGACATAATGCCGGTAATATGAAGGAACAGGGACATAATGCCGGTAATATGAGGGAACAGGGACATAATGCCGGTAATATGAAGGAACAGGGACATAATGCCGGTAATATGAAGGAACAGGGACATAATGCCGGTAATATGAAGGAACAGGGAAATAATGCCTGTAATATGAAGGAACAGGGACATAATGCCGGTAATATGAAGGAACAGGGACATAGTGCCGGTAATATGAAGGAACAGGGAAATAATGGCGGTAATATGAAGGAACAGGGACATAATGCCTGTAATATGAAGGAACAGGGACATAATGCCGGTAATATGAAGGAACAGGGACATAATGCCGGTAATATGAAGGAACAGGGACATAATTCATGTAATATAAGGGAACAGGGACATAATGCCGGTAATATGAAGGAAGAGGCACATAATGCCGGTAATATGAAGAAACAGGGACATAATGTCGGTAATATGAAGGAACAGGGAAATTGTGCCGGTAATATGAAGGAACAGGGACATAATGCCGGTAATATGAAGGAACAGGGACATAATGCCGGTAATATAAAGGAACAGGGACATAATGCCTGTAATATGAAGGATCAGGGACATAATGCCTGTAATATGAAGGAACAGGCACATAATGCTGGTAAGATGAGTGAACAGGGACATAATGCCGGTAATATGAAGGAACAGGGACATAATGTGTGCAATATGAAGGAACAGGGACATAATGCCGGTAATATGAAGGAACAGGGACATAATGCCGGAAATATGAAGGAACAGGGACATAATGCCGGTAATATGAAGGAACAGGGACAAAATGCCGGAAATATGAAGGAACAGGGACATAATGCCGGTAATATGAAGGAACAGGGACATAATGCCGGTAAGATGAGTGAACAGGGACATAATGCCGGTAATAGGAAGGAACAGGGACATAATGCTGGTAAGATGAGTGAACAGGGACATAATGCCGGTAATATGAAGGAACAGGGACATAATGCCGGTAATATGAGGGAACAGGGACATAATGCCGGTAATATGAAGGAACAGGGACATAATGCCGGTAATATGAGGGAACAGGGACATGATGTCGGTAATATGAAGGAACAGGGAAATAATGCCGGTAATATGAAGAAACAGGGACATAATGCCGGTAAGATGAGGGAACAGGGACATAATGCCGGTAATATGAAGAAACAGGGACATAATGCCGGTAAGATGAGGGAACAGGGACATAATGCCGGTAATATGAAGGAACAGAGACATAATGCCGGTAATATGAAGGAATAAGGACATAAAGCCGGTAATATGAAGGAGCAGGGACATAATGCCGGTAATATGAAGGAGCAGGGACATAATGCCGGTAATATGAAGGAACAGGGACATAATGCTGGAAATATGAAGGAACAGGGACATAATGCTCGTAATATGAAGGAACTGGAAGATAATGCCGGTAATATGAAGGAACAGGGACATAATGCCGGTAAGAAGAGGGAACAGGGACATAATGCCGGTAATATGAGGGAACAGGGAGATAATGCCGGTAATATGAAGGAACAGGGACATAATGCCGGTATGATGAGGGAACAGGGAGATAATGCCGGTAAGATGAGGGAACAGGGACATAATGCCTGTAAGATGAAGGAACAAGGACATAATGCCGGTAATATGCAGGAACAGGGAAACAATGCCGGTAATATGAAGGAACAGGGACATAATGCCGGTAATATGAAGGAAAAGGGACATAATGCCGGTACTATGATGGAACAGGGACATAATGCCTGTAATTTGAAGGAACAAGGAAATAATCCCTGTAATATGAAGGAACAGGGAGGTAATGCCGATAATATGAAGGAACAGGGACATAATGCCGTTAAGATGAGGGAACAGGGACATAATGCCGATAATATGAAGGAGCCAGGACGTAATGCCGGTAATATGAAGGAACAGGGACATAATGCCGGTAATATGCAGGAACAGGGACATAATGGCGGTAATATGAAGAAACAGGGACGTAATGCCGATAATATAAAGGAACATGGACGTAATGCCGATAATATGAAGGAACAGGGGACATAATGCCGGTAAGATGAAGGAACAGGCACATCATGCCGTTTCAGAAGAGGGAACAGGGACATAATGCCGGAAATATGAAGGAATAGGGACATAATGCTGGTAATATGAAGGAACAGGGACATAATGCCGGTAAAATGAAGGAATAGGGACATAATGCCGGAAATATGAAGGAACAGGCACATAATGACTGTAATAAGAAGGAACAGGGACATAATGCCGGTAAAATGAAGGAACAGGGACATAATACCTGTAATATGAAGGAACAGGGACATAATGCCGGTAATATGAAGGAATAGGGACATAATGCCGGTAATATGAAGGAATAGGGACATAATGCCGGTAATATGAAGGAATAGGAAATAATGCCTGTAATATGAAGGAACAGGGACATAATGCCGGTAATATAAAGGAACAGGGACATAATGCCGGTAATATGAAGGAACAGGGACATAATGCCGGTAATATGAAGGAACAGTGAAATAATGTGTGTAATATGAAGGAACAGGGACATAAAGCCGGTAATATGAAGAAACAGGGACATAATGCCGGTAATATGAAGGAACAGGGAAATTGTGCCGGTAATATGAAGGAACAGGGACATAATGCCGGTAATATGAAGGAACAGGGACATAATGCCGGTAATATGAAGGAACAGGGACATAATGTCGGTAATATGAAGGAACAGGGACATAAAGCCGGTAATATGAAGGAACAGGGACATAATGCCTGTAATATGATGGAACAGGGACATAATGCCGGTAATATGAAGGAACAGGGACGTAATGCCGGTAATATGAAGGAACAGGGACATAATGCTGGTAAGATGAGGGAACAGGGACATAATGCCTGTAATATGAAGGAACAGGGAAATAATGCCGGTAATATGAATGAACAGGGACATAATGCCGGTAATATGAAGGAACAGGGAAATAATGCCTGTAATATGAAGGAACAGGGAAAAATGCCTGTAATATGAAGGAACAGGGACATAATGCCGGTAATATGAAGGAACAGGGACGTAATGCCGGTAATATGAAGGAACAGGGACATAATGCTGGTAAGATGAGGGAACAGGGACATAATGCCTGTAATATGAAGGAACAGGGAAATAATGCCGGTAATATGAATGAACAGGGACATAATGCCGGTAATATGAAGGAACAGGGAAATAATGCCTGTAATATGAAGGAACAGGGAAAAATGCCTGTAATATGAAGGAACAGGGACATAATGCCTGTAATATGATGGAACAGGGACATAATGCCGGTAATATGAAGGAACAGGGACATAATGCCGGTAATATGAAGGAACAGGGAAAAATGCCTGTAATATGAAGGAACAGGGACATAATGCCGGTAATATGAAGGAACAGGGACATAATGCCGGTAATATGAAGGAACAGGGACATAATGCCAGTAATATGAAGGAAAAGGGACATAATGCCTGTAATATGAAGGAACAGGTACATGAAGCCTGTAATATGAAGGATCAGGGACATAATGCCGGTAATATGAAGGAATAGGACATAATTCCGGTAATATGAAGGAACAGGGACATAATGCCTGTAATATGAAGGAACAGGGACATAATGCCGGTAATATGAAGGAACAGGGACATAATTCCGGTAATATGAAGGAACAGGGACATAATGCCTGTAATATGAAGGAACAGGGACATAATGCCGGTAATATGAAGGAACAGGGACATAATGCCGGTAATTTGAAGGAATAGGGACATAATGCCGGTAATATGAAGGAACACGGACATAATGCCGGTAATATGAAGGAATAGGGACATAATGCCGGTAATATGAGGGAACAGGGACATAATACCGGTAATATGAAGGAACAGGGATATAATGCCGGTAATAAGAAGGAACAGGGACATAAAGCCGGTAATATGAAGGAACAGGGACATAATGCCTGTAATATGAAGGAACAGGGACATAATGCCGGTAATATGAAGGAACAGGGACGTAATGCCGGTAATATGAAGGAACAGGGACATAATGCTGGTAAGATGAGGGAACAGGGACATAATGCCGGTAATATGAATGAACAGGGACATAATGCCTGTAATATGAAGGAACAGGGAAATAATGCCGGTAATATGAAGGAACAGGGACATAATGCCGGTAATATGAAGGAACAGGGAAATAATGCCTGTAATATGAAGGAACAGGGACATAATGCCAGTAATATGAAGGAACAGGGAAATAATGCCGGTAATATGAAGGATCAGGGACATAATGCCAGTAATAAGAAGGAACAGGGACATAATGCCGGTAATATGAAGGAACAGGGACATAATGCAGGTAATATGAAGGAACAGGGACATAATGCCGGTAATATGAAGGAGCAGGGACATAATGCCGGTAATATGAAGGAACAGGGACATAATGCCGGTAATATGAAGGAACAGGGAAAAATGCCTGTAATATGAAGGAACAGGGACATAATGCCGGTAATATGAAGGAACAGGGACATAATGCCGGTAATATGAAGGAACAGGGACATAATGCCAGTAATATGAAGGAAAAGGGACATAATGCCTGTAATATGAAGGAACAGGGACATAATGCCGGTAATATGAAGGAATAGGACATAATTCCGGTAATATGAAGGAACAGGGACATAATGCCTGTAATATGAAGGAACAGGGACATAATGCCGGTAATATGAAGGAACAGGGACATAATTCCGGTAATATGAAGGAACAGGGACATAATGCCTGTAATATGAAGGAACAGGGACATAATGCCTGTAATATGAAGGAACAGGGACATAATGCCGGTAATATGAAGGAAAAGGGACATAATGCCTGTAATATGAAGGAACAGGGACATGAAGCCTGTAATATGAAGGATCAGGGACATAATGCCGGTAATATGAAGGAATAGGACATAATTCCGGTAATATGAAGGAACAGGGACATAATGCCTGTAATATGAAGGAACAGGGACATAATGCCGGTAATATGAAGGAACAGGGACATAATGCCTGTAATATGAAGGAACAGGGACATAATGCCGGTAATATGAAGGAACAGGGACATAATGCCGGTAATATGAAGGAATAGGACATAATGCCGGTAATATGAAGTTAAAGGGACATAATGCCGGTAATATGCAGGAACAGGGACATAATGCCGGTAATATGAAGGAACAGGGACATAATGCCTGTAATATGAAGGAACAGGTATATAATGCCGGTAATATGAAGGAACAGGGACATAATGGCGGTAATATGAAGTAACAGGGACATATTGCCGGTAATATGAAGGAAACAGGGACATATGCCGGTAAGATGAGGGAACAGGGACAAATTGCCGGTAATATATCCCTGTTCCATCATCTTACCGCCATTATTTCCCTGTTCCTTCATATTACAGGCTTTACGTCCCTGTTCCTTCATATTACATGCTATATGTCCCTGTTTTTTCATATTACAGGCTTTATGTCCCTGTTCCCTCATCATACCGGCATTATGTCCCTGTTTTTTTCATATTACAGGCTTTATGTCCCTGTTCCCTCATCTTACCGGCATTACGTCCCTGTTCCTTCATATTACAGGCATTATGTCCCTGTTCCTTCATCTTACCAGCATTTTGTCCCTGTTCCTTCATATTACCGGTATTACGTCCCTGCTCCCTCATATTACCGGCATTATGTCCCGGTTCCTTCTTATTACAGGCATTATGTCCCTGTTCCTTCATATTACAGGCATTATGTCCCTGTTCCTTCATATTACCGGCATTATGTCCTATTCTATTACAGCGTGTAGAAGAAACCAGAGACTGCTCCAATAACCAGGCACAGACACCAGAGTCTGCTCCACCTGTATTAAAATAACGACTCAACACACTAGAGTTTGCGGCTACAACAACCTTGCACCAAAAAAAATATCGGGTATAGAAGAGGCTGGACGCAGCCTGCAGGGATTAAGGGAAGCCGACATGACCGTCCTAGTAGGGAAAGGGTTAATTAGGTGAGGGAGAGTTGGAGGGAGTTGGAGGGGGACGGGGAGGAGTTAAGGGGGACGGGGGGCAGTTACTGAGCTTCCCGCTGTTTCTCGGCATTGAGCCGGAAGCAGCGGGAGGAGTAACACAGAAATAGTAAGCTCCCCGTTGCCCGTGCTTCTCAGGATGGCAGAGGCTTTAATGTTAGAGCGGCTGCGGGCCGCAGCTGTGCACCACGGTCCCGGATGGCTAGAGGAGACCGTGGCTGCAATAACTAAGATCCCGGACGCCGTTTCGCCACGTCGGGCCCGGCGTTCGGGGTCTGTTGCACAGGACAGGCTCCCCTCCCCCGGCCCCCTTACAAGCATGGTTATGGCGGCGGGGGGGAGTCGGCAACAACCGCTCCTGCGCAGAGCAGGCAGAGAGCGTTGCCGGGGGTGACGGCGACGCAGGCCGGGTCGACCCGTCCCTCTCGGCGGTCCCGACCTCCAGAGCGCCTCAGTCCGGAGGCAGTCCCGCGGACACGGCGTCGCAGAGGGAGCCCGATCCCGGACGCTGCAGGCAGGCATCTGGGAGGACCGCCCCTTCTCAGGCCCTGCGTCCGGGCAGGAATCCCAGGCCGCGACGGGGTCCGGCGGTAAGCAGGGAGTCGCAGGCTGGGCTCCCTGTCACCCCTCCCCCATCAGATGGAAGATTTGGAGGACAAGGTACGGCCGCCCCGCCTGGTGATGTTCCGGCCAGGGGCAGGCTTCGTCAGGATCGTCTAGACGGACGCCTAGATCTGCAGCGACGTCGAGGCAACAGGTCCGGTCGGAAGTCTGGGTCCCGGCGGTCGGGCGGCAGGTTGCCGGCCCATCGGTCAGCGCGTCCTCATCCCCGTTCCACAGATGTCGTTGGGATGGACAGTCGTCGGCGAGAGAAGAGCTGGAGGAAGGTGAACTGGACGTGTATCGTCGAGGTCAGGATGGTCCGGCTGACGGGAACACAGCGCCTGTGCAGCCCGGTGAGTGTATAACTCCATCTCTGTCTTATCCAGCGATTTTTATGTCGGGTGTCGGCGGGGGGGCTGCTAGTATTGCATCGGGGGCCGGTAGTGGCGCGGGCGGACGCGACGGAGCGGGTTTGGCGGACTTAGTGGGTTGCTTACGGGAGCTGGTGGGGCGCATAGACAGGGCCGCGGCGCCGGTAGTAACGGAAGTGTCCCCTGCGGTAGTTTGGGAAGGCCCCAGGGACGTGGGATCGGTACAGGCGCGTCCCGTGATGGCGGTTAGAGAGGCGGTCGCGGTGTCGGTACAGACCGAGGCACAAAAGGATGGCGATCGAGTGCGTATTGATGATCGTGCTCGGGGGGAGGTGTACGTTTGTTTTGAAGGTTCGTTGGGGGCGCATTAAAAGCAGGAGGTGCGCGAGCGGATCTGGAAGGACGAGTAGGTTGAAATTTTTTCTCTCTTGCCGCTCGCTAAAATTTAATTTGGATAGAGCAAGCGGGATGAGAGTAAAAAGGACGAGGAGGAACGGCGGCGGTATAGGCTTATCCCGCAGACGTTCGTTAATTGGTCGCAGGCGTTCGCCATATTGGCTAGTGTGATAGGGGAAAAGGCGCCGGAAAATTGTTCGGCGTTGTTTTGTTATTTTGATGCCATGGGGAGGCTCACAGGGCGTATGGGGGTCAAGCATGGCTGCGATACGATGAGCAATTCCGTCAGCGGAAGGCGGTTCGGCCGGCGATTCGGTGGGACCAGAAGGATATTGCTCTCTGGTTACGGGTTACGGCTCCGGTTAGGCAGTCCTTTCCCGGGAGCGCCGGCCAGGGAGGCCAGTCTAGTCAGGTTGGACAAAGCGACGGGGGAAAGGCGGGGTTTTGCTGGCAATTTAATGAAGGTCAGTGCAAGTTCGGGGCCACGTGCAAGTTCAAGCACGTGTGTTCCGAGTGTAATGGTGCAGCACACGGGGCGGCAAAATGTCTGCGAAAAAAGAGGTCAGGTAACCAGCACGCGGCTGGTCAAGGGGGTGTCGCCGGTGAGGGTGGAAAAGATGGCCCCTTATCTAAATGAGTATCCGGATAGGGCGGCGGCTAAGTTGCTTTATGAAGGGTTTCGTGTTGGTTTTGTTATTCCTCCGCCTCCTTATGAGGTTCCGGTTACGCGGAGGAATTTAAAATCGGCTTACTTGCATGCAAAAGTCGTGTCGGAAAAGTTGTTAAAAAGAAGTTTCGTTGGGCCGCATGTCGGGGCCGTTTGTTGAGTCGCCGGTAAAAGAGTTAGTTGTGTCCCCGTTGGGTATTGTCCCTAAACGCGAGCCCGGAAAATTTCGTTTGATTCAACATTTATCGTATCCCAAGGGTTCGTCGGTAAATGACGGGATTGATCACGAGTTGTGCTCCGTAGTTTATACCTCATTCGATAAGGCGGTGGGGTTAGTGCGGGCTGCGGGTCCTGGGGCGCTGCTAGCAAAAACTGACATTGAGGCGGCGTTCAGGTTGTTGCCGGTCCATCCAGAAAGCCAACGGCTGTTGGGTTGTTTTTGGAATGGGGCCTTTTACGTGGATCAGTGCCTTCCGATGGGGTGTTCCCTTTCTTGTGCATACTTCGAGGCGTTGAGTAGCTTCGTGGAGTGGGTAACGAGGGGAGTATCCGGGGTCGACTCGTTGATCCATTACTTAGATGACTTGTTATGCGTTGGCCCGGGGGGTTCGCCGGTTTGCGGTAATTTGCTTCATGCTCTACAGAAGGTGGCGAGGGATTTTGGGATTCCTTTGGCGCCGGGAAAAACGGAGGGCCCGGTAGCGACGATTTGTTTTTTGGGAATCGAAATAGACTCGGTGGCAATGGAGTGTCGTCTCCCGGCGGATAAGTTGGGTGCTTTGAGGCTGGAGGTTCGACGGGCTTGTAGAATGAAGAAAATGACGCTGAGGGAGCTTCAGTCGCTGCTGGGGAAGTTGAATTTCGCCTGCCGGATTATGCCGATGGGGAGGGTGTTTGGTAGGAGGTTGGCGGCGGCAACGGCGGGAGTGCGTGCGCCGCATCATTTTGTGCGGCTCAAGGAGGAGCACTGTGCTGATCTTCAGGTTTGGGATGACTTCTTGGGCCAGTACAATGGTCGCTCGCTATGGATGGCCCCAGCGCAGGATACGAGTGATTTGAATATTTTCACGGATGCGGCTGGGGCGGGTGGTTTTGGAGCTTACGGGGGAGGTCCGTGGTGCGCAGGTCAATGGCCGGCTAGCTGGGTGTCCAGTGGACTCACGCGGAATCTGGCCCTGCTCGAGCTGTTTCCCATCGTGGTGGCGGCTACCATTTGGGGGGACAGGCTCAGGGATAAGAAGGTCCGTTTTTTACTGCGACAACATGGGGGTGGTGCTTGCCATTAATAACATCACGGCGTCCTCTCCTCCGGTAGTTCAATTGTTGCGACATTTAGTGTTGGTATGTTTGTCGTTGAACGCGTGGGTGGTGGCGGTGCATGTCCCGGGTGTACGGAATTGTATCGCTGATGCTCTTTCTCGCTCGCAGTGGGACCGGTTTCGGCAATTGGCACCGGGAGCGGAACGTCTCGGTTTGGCTTGTCCGGAGCATATTTGGGATCTGGTCTCGGTCCCGTAGAACAATTGGTACAAAGGTCTTTGGCGCGCACGACGTGGAGTGGTTATGCTGCTTGTTGGAGGCAGTGGGAGGGAGTGGGTAAGAGAGTTGGGTGACGTCAATACGGATAGAGACAGGTTGGTGGCACTTTTGTACTGGTTAGGGGACGCCTGGGAGGCGGGGTTTTCAGTGGCGAAGGTGAACCGGTTCATATCTGCGGTGGCGTTTTGGGTTTAAGTTGCGGGGCTTTCAGGATGTATCGAAGGAATTTCTGGTATCGCAGGCTTTGAAGGGGTTGCGCCCCGGGGTCGGTTATGTGCCCAGTAGAGTGCATGCGGGGTTTTACGCCAAACAGGGGGTCTCCAGATTTGCCTTTGTTACGTCATGTGGACAGGTCGTTTTTGTCCAGGTTTCAGTTTGGAGCTGTATTTAAAAAATGTTTGACGGCGGTTGGTGTCGCGGCAGGCTCATATTCATCTCATTCCTTCAGGATTGGCGCAGCAACAGAAGCGGGGCGCTGGGGGTTGGATGATGAGGGGGTGAGGCGTATTGGTCGTTGGGAGTCCAACAGGTTTAAGTCCTATGTCCGCCCCCATATGTTATGAATTTTGCTGTTAACGCTTTACAAATGTTATATGGTGGTGCCTAATTGTTTTTTCCGTTTCAGATTCGCCTCCGTGTTTGGTGTGGTTGATGGGTCATTCTTACGTGCACTGGGGGGCTTTGAGGGCGGACGTCCGCCCGAATGGTCGCCAGTTGCGCATTCCGCGACAGGATGCGGTTGTGCATTGGCTGGGTTTTAGAGGTATGTCGTGGAGCAGGGTGTTGGCGGAATTCCAGACATATGCTCGGCTTGATAGGGTTCCGGAGGTCTTAGTGTTGCACGTGGGTGGGAATGACTTAGGAGTCCGCCCCTTTCGTGAGTTGGTGCGGGATATCAAACATGATATGTTGTGTTTGTGGGTATCTTATCCCAAGTTGGTGATAGTGTGGTCGGACATAGTCCCAAGAAAGCATTGGCGGTTAGCTAGATCTGTGGAGAGAGTCAATAAGGCTCGCATTAAAGTTAATCGGGCGGTGTCCCGTTTTGTGGCAAAAAACGGGGGCATTTGCGTGAGGCATAGGGATTTGGAGTCAGGAGTGGGGAATTTCTGGAGGAGTGACGGGGTTCATCTGACCGAGGTTGGCATTGATCTTTGGAGCTTGGCGATAGCAGAAGGCATAGAAAGGGCGGTGGTGGTGTGGAGGAACTCACAGGCTTAAGGTGGTCAAGGCCTGTTTCGCTGTGGCGGGGGGAGTCCTTGAGGCCAGTCAGTACAAAATGGTGGGGGGGTCGCATCGGGGGTATGCGTCCCCCAAAAAAGGTACATGGTTGAAGACTTCATCGGGTGGTATCCCTTTGAAGTGGTCTTCTGGTAGAAGGTATATCACTTGAAGGCTTCATCGGGTGTTATCCCTTTGAAGTGGACTTCTAGTGGTCGGTATATCACTTGAGGGCTTCATCGGGTGTTATCCCCTTGAAGTGGACTTCTAGTGGTCGGTATATCACTTGAGGGCTTCATCGGGTGTTATCCCCTTGAAGTGGACTTCTAGTGGTTGGAGCCATCTGCAGAGGTGAACGGTGCTTCCGAGCTGGTTTACGGCTGGAGGTAATTGGTGGTTTGCAGATGGCTAATTCGGTGTGTTCTTTAAAAAGGACTATCTGAGGGGGCTTCAAGGACTTCCTCTGCTCGGGTTAATGTTATGACCCATGTTGGGTCATGTGAATTATTAGGAGGAATTCTCTGGTGGATTCCTAACTAGTTATCCGAATGTTTCGGATTTAAATTGTTTTTATAAAACTGTGAAATTAATAAACGGCTGCTGTGGCCATTTCACATCCAACCTCGGTGTCATGTGTCTTTACTAAAGTGGGGGTGGGGGGATAGTATGGTATAAGGTTAACACACGACTCTACTTAGGCAGGTCATGTAATACGGGAGGAGCAAACTTTGTTGTTTTGTGCAAGATTATTGTAACAGCAAAGTCTGTATTGCAATACCCGGCACAGAGGAGACACCACAGAGTGCTCCTCCTGTATTACAATAACCCGGCACAGAGGAGACACCACAGAGTGCTCCTCCTGTATTACAATAACCCAGCACAGACAGGACACCACAGAGTGCTCCTCCTGTATTACAATAACCCAGCACAGACAGGACACCAGAGTGCTCCTCCTGTATTACAATAACCCAGCACAGACAGGACACCAGACTGCTCCTCCTGTATTACAATAACCCAGCACAGACAGGACACCACAGAGTGCTCCTCCTGTATTACAATAACCCAGCACAGACAGGACACCAGAGTGCTCCTCCTGTATTACAATAACCCAGCACAGACAGGACACCAGAGTGCTCCTCCTGTATTACAATAACCCAGCACAGACAGGACACCACAGAGTGCTCCTCCTGTATTACAATAACCCAGCACAGACAAGACACCAGAGTGCTCCTCCTGTATTACAATAACCCAGCACAGACAGGACACCACAGAGTGCTCCTCCTGTATTACAATAACCCAGCACAGACAGGACACCACAGAGTGCTCCTCCTGTATTACAATAACCCAGCACAGACAGGACACCACAGAGTGCTCCTCCTGTATTACAATAACCCAGCACAGACAGGACACCAGAGTGCTCCTCCTGTATTACAATAACCCAGCACAGACAGGACACCACAGAGTGCTCCTCCTGTATTACAATAACCCGGCACAGAGGAGACACCACAGAGTGCTCCTCCTGTATTACAATAACCCGGCACAGAGGAGACACCACAGAGTGCTCCTCCTGTATTACAATAACCCGGCACAGAGGAGACACCACAGAGTGCTCCTCCTGTATTACAATAACCCAGCACAGACAACAAACTATAGTCTGCTCCACCTGTATTATAATAATCCGGAAAAGACAACAAACTATAGTCTGCTCCACCTGTATTATAATAATCCGGAAAAGACAAGCAACTATAGTCTACTTCACCTGTAATACAATAACCCCGCACAGAATAGACACCAGAGTCTACTTCACCTGTTTTCATATAACCCAGCACACACGTATTGATGTAATACAGATGGAACAGATTGTAGTGTACTGTAACAGACAAGACATTAGAGTACGCTCCACCTGTATTACAAGAAACCAAGTCCCAGCACATACAGTACGCTAGAATCTGCTCCACCTGTATTACAGGAACCCAAGTCCCAGCACATACAGTACGCTAGAATCTGCTCCACCTGTATTACAAGAAACCAATTCCCAGCACATACAGTACGCTAGAATCTGCTCCACCTGTATTACAATAACCCAGCACAGCAAAGACACCAGAGACTGCTCCTTTAGTAATAGAATAACCAGGCACAGACAAGACACTATAGTCTGCTCCACCTGTATTCAAATTACCCAGCACAGACAAGACACCAGAGTGCTCCTCTTTTATTACAATGAGCCAGAATAGACTAGAACTAGAGCAGGGGTCTCAAGCACTCGGCCCGCGGGACACAGCGCCGCTAATACAGGCTCTGCTCCGGGACTCGGTGGAATTCCCTGACATCGCTGCCCATATATGGACAGTGTTGTCAGGGTCTTACCCAGAGCGGAGTCCCGAGCAGAGCGCTAGTACAGGCTCTGCTCCGGGACTGTGGAAATAACTGACATCGCTGGTGGTGACGTACAAACATGTAACACGTGTTTATTACATCCGTATCGTTTCCTAATTACACGCATTATGTCCCTGTCCTCTCATATTACCGGCATAATGCCACTGTCCCCTCATATTACTGGCATTATGTCCGGTGTAGGAGGGTACAGGGACATAATGCCAGTAATATGTCCCTGTTCCCTCATCTTCGAGGCATTATGTCCCTGCTCCTTCATATTACCGGCTTTATGTCCCTGTTCCTTCATATTACAGGCATTATTTCCCTGTTCCTTCATATTACAGGCATAATGTCCCTGTTCCTTCATATTACCGGCATTACGTCCCTGTTCCTTCATATTACAGGCATAATGTCCCTGTTCCTTCATATTACCGGCATTACGTCCCTGTTCCTGCATATTACCGGCATTATGTCCTTCTTCCTTCATATTACAGGCATTATGTCCCTGTTCCTTCATATTACCGGCATTATGTCCCTGTTCCTTCATATTACCGACATTATATCCCTGTTCCTTCATATTACAGGCATTACGTCCCTGCTCTTTCATATTATCGGCATTATGTGCCTGTTCCTTCATATTACCGGCATTATGTGCCTGTTCCTTCATATTACAGGCATTATGTCCCTGTTCCTTCATATTACCGGAATAATGTCCCTGTTCCTTCATATTACCGGCATTACGTCCCTGTTCCTGCATATTACCGGCATTATGTCCTTCTTCCTTCATATTACAGGCATTATGTGCCTGTTCCTTCATATTACCGGCATTATGTGCCTGTTCCTTCATATTACAGGCATTATGTCCCTGTTCCTTCATATTACCGGAATAATGTCCCTGTTCCTTCATATTACCGGCATTACGTCCCTGTTCCTGCATATTACCGGCATTATGTCCTTCTTCCTTCATATTACAGGCATTATGTCCCTGTTCCTTCATATTACCGGCATTATGTCCCTGTTCCTTCATATTACCGACATTATATCCCTGTTCCTTCATATTACAGGCATTACGTCCCTGCTCTTTCATATTATCGGCATTATGTCCCTGTTTCTTCATAATACCGGCATTATGTCCCTGTTCCTTCATATTACAGGCATTACGTCCCTGTTTCTTCATATTACAGGCATTACGTCCCTGTTTCTTCATATTACCGGCATTATGTCCCTGTTCCTTCATATTACAGTCATTATGTCCCTGTTTCTTCATATTACAGGCATTACGTCCCTGTTTCTTCATATTACAGGCATTATGTCCCTGTTCCTTCATCTTACCGGCATTATGTCCCTGTTCCTTCATATTACCGGCATTATGTCCCTGTTCCTTCATATTACCGGCATTATGTCCCTGTTTCTTCCTATTACCGGCATTACGTCCCTGTTTCTTCATATTACAGGCATTATGTCCCTGTTCCTTCATATTACCGGCATCATGTCCCTGTTCCTTCATATTGCCGGCATCATGTCCCTGTTCCTTCATATTACAGGCATTCTGTCCCTGTTCCTTCATATTACCGGCATTATGTCCCTGTTCCTTCATATTACAGGCATTCTGTCCCTGTTCCTTCATATTACCGGCATTCTGTCCCTGTTACTTCATATTACAGGCATTATTTCCCTGTTCCTTCATATTACCGGCATTATGTCCCTGTTCCTTCATATTACCGGCATAATGCGCCTGTTCCCTCATATTACAGGCATTATGTCCCTGATCCTTCATATTACAGGCTTCATGTCCCTGTTCCTTCATATTACCGGCATAATGTCCCTGTCCCCTCATATTACTGGCATTCTGTCCCGTGTATGAGGGCACAGGGACATAATACCGGTAATATGATGGAACAGGGACATAATGCCTGTAATATGAAGGAACAGGGACATAATGCCGGTAATATGAAAGAACAGGGACATAATGCCGGTAATATGAAGGAACAGGGACATAATGTTTGTAATATGAAGGAACAGGGACATAATGCCGATAATATGAAGGAATAGAGATATAATGCCGGTAAGATGAAGGAACAGGCACATAATGCCGGTAATATGAAGTAATAGAGATATAATGCCGGTAAGATGAAGGAACAGGCACATAATGCCGGTTCAGATGAGGGAACAGGGACATAATGGCAGTAATATGAAGGAACAGGGACATATTGCCAGTAATATGAAGGAACAGGGACGTAATGCCTGTTATATGAAGGAACAGGGAAGTAATGCCGATAATATGAAGGAACAGGGACATAATGCCGGTAAGTTGAGGGAACAGGGACATAATGCCGGTAATATGAAAGTACAAGGAGATAATGTCGGTAAGATGAAGGAACAGGGACATGAAGCCTGTAATATGAAGGATCAGGGACATAATGCCGGTAATATGAGGGAACAGGCGCATTATGCCGGTAATATGAAGGAACAGGGACATAATGCCTGTAATAGGAAGGAACAGGGACATAATGCCGGTAATATGATGGAACAGGGACATAATGCCGGTAATATGAAGGAACGGGGACATAATTCCTGTAATATGAAGGAACAGGGACATAATGCCGGTAATATGATGGAACAGGGACATAATACCTGTAATATGAGGGAACAGGGACATAAAGCCGGTAATATGAAGGAACAGGGACATGTCCCTGTTTCCTCATCTTACAGGCATTATATCCCTGTTCCCTCATATTACAGGGTATCATATTCCCAGTATGGGGGGGCACAAAGAGTGGCATTGGAGGTAGCAGCAGGATGAAAAGTTTGCGTGCAGACGAGTCGGGGCTTGGAAAAATACATCTTGGCGGTCTGGCCCAGAGACGTAAAGGGCAAGTAAACAGCTAGTTGTCACCTGTCGCTTCTCGGCCTCTTGGCTAAGATCAAGTGTAGTATCTGTTCTTATCAGTCCTTGTAAGGATAGATAGCTCGGAGAACCACTGGAGGCTATTAACACTAGCTTAGCGATCCAAGAGCGTTCCAGACGAAGCCGGCGACGAACTGCGGAGAAGAACCAGCGAAGACGACGATGCAGAAGGGAGAAGCCGCCATCGGGGAAGAATCTCCGGGAGATCGCTGCCGGGAAGGAGAACTGCGACAGAGACCTTCGGAGAAGAGCCGCTGCTGAAGGGGATCTTCGAAGAAGCTCGGCCGCAGAAGAAGAAGCTCGACGAGGAACCGCTGCGGAAGAAATTTTGTGGAAGAACCTCGGCCAGCAAGGAGAAGATTTGCATAGCTCCGCCCCCTTCGGGAAAGAGCTATCGAAGATCCTCCCCAAGCGACAGGAACAGCTGGAAGAAGCCATGGCCTCAACCAGCAACCCTGCCACCCGGAAGGAGAAGGCTGATGGACCACGTGAGCAGACCCAGGCCAGGACATCTCCTCCTGAAGCCTCCTCAAGCCAACAGGCCACCAGGAAGCCGAACCAGGCTGCTCCAACCCTGGAGCCCTGGATGAAGCAGACGGTGGCCCTGAAGCTGAAGGAGGTGGACAGGAGAGTGCCGGACATGACGGAAGAAGTGTTGTGCCAGAAGATGCTCCTGGACCAGGGCTTCGCTAAGCCGGAGACCATCAGCATCCAGGCCTTCATGACCGGGATGTTCTTCGTGACCTTCGCATCGATCAACATCTGCAGAAGGTACTGGGAGATGGTGAAAGCGGCGAGGCCTGAATCCCCTTTCTCTCGCTTTGTGGGCAACTGCCCTGTCCAAAGAGAGGAAAGGCGGGTGACGGTCTCAATGCGGAACCCACACACCCCCGGCAAAGACATCACCACGCTCCTGAAGCGGTTCTGCACAGTGGTGAGGGAACCCACCCACATCCTGAACGGACTCGGCTTCTGGACCGGCAAGTGGTCGGTAATCGTCCGACTCAACAAGGATTCAAGCACGGAAGACGGCCTCCAGCACCTGCCCAAGTCATTCTCGCTGGGCAACTCCTACGGCCTCATCTACTACCCGGACATGCCGCAGATCTGCAGGAGATGCAGCAAGAAGGGTCATTCGATGAAGGACTGCAAGGAGGACGCCTGCAAGAACTCCCGGGTAACAGGACACGAGACCAAAGACTGCCCGAAACGGACAATGTGCAACCTCTGCGGACAAGCAGCCCACTCTTACAAGGACAGCCCGAAGAGGGATCGATTCTGGGCAACTGTAGCGGCGAAAGCTCCAGCGAGAGGGAACCCCGCCCCAGCCAGAGCTCCAGCGGCGCAGAAGACCGGGAAAAAGAAGGATGGTAAGAAGACGACAGTCCCTCCCCCCCTCTCCCAGCCCTCCCTCGCCCGGCCCTCCCCACCCCCGTCCCCGTCCCCAACACCTGTCACCCCCACTGAGGCTCTCACCTTCTCCTACCCACCCATCTCAGTGGTCCTGTCACCTGCACGTCTCCCAACCCAGCCTCCCTTCTCCCCAGCTCCAGCAGCACTAACATCTTCCCCTCCAGCTGCTGGAGTCCTCTCCCTGCAGGATTTCCCCCCTCTTGTCTCCTCAGGTGCCATCCAGAGGAAGAGAAAGGTGAGGGACAGCCCAGCTGCTGATTCCTCAAAGAGAAAAGTCGTGGAAATCTGCGAAGATTCCCTTGCACAGCAGGAGGAAATGGAGCAGATGGTGGAGGAACTTGTGTCTGAACCTGAGGTCATCGACTTCACAACAGACATCCAGGTGGCTTCAATCCTGGAACAATACTTTGCAGAGAGCCTGCTGGATCTTCCGGACCCACCAGGCTCCAGAGAGGAGGATCCGCCCGACCGGATTGGTAACTAAGGTGTATCGTTTGCACTAACCTTCTTTATTCTCCCCCATGGCTGCTAAACTTAACATCTTTAGCCTCAATGTGAGGAGTGTTAGAGATAGGACTAGATGTCAGATGGTGCTAACTTTTCTTTCCAAGCAGTCGAGTGATGTATTTATGCTGCAGGAATGTACTCTCCCCTCTTCCAGGTCATATCATCATCTGGCCAGGCAGTGGACCCATGGCCCGTCCTACTGGTCTGGTGGGGGCAACTGTAAGTCTGCAGGGGTTGCCATCCTGATTAGGGGAGGCCTATTTACTGTTGACTCTGTCCAGGAGCTCGTCTGCGGCCGCTTGTTGGTCGTAGATGGTTCCTGGGCAGGAGAGCCGATTAGGCTCATCAACGTGTACGCTCCCCCTATGAAGGCTGAGCGCCTGGAACTATTCCAGACCCTGCGGACCCAGCTCGCCACCACTAGGGCAGTGGTGATGGCCGGGGACTTCAACTGCCCCATCGAAGAGGACGGACGAAGTTCCGGCACTTCAATCAAGCTGGATGTCAGTTCTAAACTGCTTATCGAGATGGTGACCGAAGCATCCTTGCAGGACGTTGTGGGCTCCATGGGGAACGGCTCTGTGAACTATTCATGGAGCCGTCCCGGTGGCTCACTTCGTTCTCGGATTGACTTTGTGTTCACCTCCCGGGCAGTCAAGCAGCATGGGCACTCCATGGTCCCCTGCTTCTTCTCTGACCACAGGGCCATTTTCTTCCAGGGTGCCATCGGCCACGGTTTTCCTCCCGGCCCTGGCTCCTGGAAGCTGAATTGTGCCTTGCTGGAAAGAGAGGAGGTACTGGCGGAACTTAGAGACGCCTATATTGTTTGGAGGAATGATAAAGTTTTCTTTGACAAAACCTGTGACTGGTGGGAATATGTTAAAGTTGAATTTCGTTGTTTCTTTCAGGCAAAAAGTCGTCAACAGGCGTGTGAGAGGAAGAGAGACTTCAGAGAGATGCAGCTTCAGCTGCGATCCCTGCAAGACCTCCTTCAATGTGGCTGGGACGTCAGGAAGGAGCTGGAGGAAGCCAAAAAGGGCCTAAAAGGCACTTTGAGGAGGAATCCAAGCGAATTGTCTTTCGTTCGAAGGTGGAGAACCTGGAGAAGGGTGAGAAATGTAACTCGTTCTTTTTCAGGAAACTCCATGCCGGCCACACGCCCCTGAAGGAACTCCGAGATGAGACCGGAAACATGCATTCTGGGAACAAGGAGGTGATGGGAGTCGTCACAGACTACTACCGAAGCCTCTTCTCCCGGAAAACCACTGACCCCGAAGCCGCCGATAATTTCCTGTCAGGTATCACTAATCATCTTGATCCTGCAGGTACGGAGGCTATGGATGTACCCCTGACGGTGGAGGAACTGCTCTCTGCCGCTAAATCCTTCAGACCCGGCAGGACCCCGGGCAGTGATGGTCTCCCAGCAGAGCTCTATGTAGCGCTGGGGGACTTGATCTGTCCGGACCTGCTGGAGCTCTATGAGGAGATGGTGGTGGAGGGTAGAATGTCACCGTCCTTGAGAGAAGGCATGATCACGATCTTGTATAAGCGGAAGGGGGAGAGATGTGACCTGAAAAACTGGTGTCCCATCTCTCTCCTGAACGTGGACTACAAGATCCTCGCCAAAGTATTGGCCAACAGACTGAAGGTTGTCATCGGACAGATCATCGGATCGGACCAAACCTGCGGCATTCCTGGCCGTAGGGTGGCCGACAGTCTTGCCCTGGTGAGGGACACGGTGTATTACATGCAAAACCGCCGTACACACGCGGCCCTGGTCAGTCTGGATCAGGAGAAGGCTTTTGACCGGGTCTCTCACGAATTCATGGGTAAGGCTCTGCGTAGGCTGCGGCTCGGTAGGTTGTTCTGTTTGTATGTTAACCTGATGTATTGCGACATTTACAGCTCGGTGCTGGTGAACGGCTGGAAGACTGACCCCTTTCCTGTATCGTCGGGGGTTAGACAAGGCTGTCCTCTTTCACCTCTCCTTTTTGTTTGTGTTATAGAGCTCTTCGCAGAGGCTATCCGGCAGAATGGAGAGATCAGAGGGATCACTGCACCAGGTCCAGGACACTTCGAGGTCAAATGCTCGCTGTACATGGACGACGTGACCGTCTTCTGCTCTGACCAGAGTTCGGTGACTGCACTCGTCCAGACCTGCGAGGAGTTCGGACGCGCTTCAGGGGCAAAAGTCAACTGCGGGAAGTCGGAAGCCATGCTCTTCGGAAAATGGTACCTGCCTTCTCCTGCCTCCTTCCCGTTTACTATCAAGCCGGACTTCATCAAAATTCTGGGAGTCTGGTTCGGTAAGGAAGGTGCAGCCCTAAAGTCGTGGGAAGAACGCTTGGCCAAAGTCAACCAAAGGATCGGACTGTGGAGCCTCAGACAACTCACTATTGAGGGCAAAGCAATGGTCCTGCGTAACGAATTCTTGCCTGTGCTACAATACACTGCACAGGCATGGCCCCCTCTTGCCACGGTCTCGAGGGCCATTACCAGGACTGTGTTTCGCTTTATCTGGGGCTCGAAAATGGACAGAGTAAGGGTATGTTCACACGAGGGCGTCCGTTACGGCTGAAATTACGGGGATGTTTCAGCCTGAAAACATCCCCGTAATTTCAGCCGTACCGGCATGTGCAGGCGCTTGAACGCCGCGTCCATTACGGCCGTAATTAGCGCTGCTATTCATTGGAGTCAATGAATAACGGCTCCAATTACGGCCAAAGAAGTGACAGGTCACTTCTTTGACGCGGGTGTCTATTTACGCGCTGTCATTTGACAGCGGCGCGTAAATATACGCCTCGTGTGAACAGACAAACGTCTGCCCATTGCTTTCAATGGGCAGATGTTTGTCAGCGCTATTGAGGCGCTATTTTCGGGCGTAATTCGGGGCAAAAACGCCCGATTTACGTCCGTAAATAGGCCGTGTGAACATACCCTAAAGCGGACTGTTATGTACAAGGAACCCCGCAAAGGTGGGAAGGGTATACCCGACATTCCCACTCTGCTGCGGATCGCTTTTGTATGTGACTGTGTTCGTAGGACTCTGAGGACAGCAAACGGCTCTGCGGGCAAGGCCATGTCCCGCTACTTCCTCCTTCCCCTCTGGCGAGGTTTTGGCTGGGACAAGTGGGACAGCTCCTTCCCTTACAACTGGCACGCTCCCTGGTTCTACGGAGATGTTGTACGGTTTGTGAGGGAGCATCAGCTGGAGGGTCTTAAGCCCGGCTTGTGGAAACCTAAGACGATCCACAAGCACATCAGAGCAAAGGACTCACTGGAGTCTGTTCCAGGGCTTCATGCCTACACGTTGGAGACTGTTTGGATTAACGTGTCATCTGGCAGGTTGACCAACGGGCACAAGGACATTTCATGGGTGGCCATCCAGGGAGGACTGCCTCTTAGGTCATTCATGCATGCCCGCAACCTGTGCAAGACCCGGTACTGCCCCAGGTGCCCCTTCACGGAGGAAACATCTTTGCACACTTTCTGGCAGTGCCCCTTTGCACAGGGTCTGTTGAAAGCCTTGGAACATGAACTCAAGGACTCGGTCCCCAGGAACAGACTGTCGTACCGCTCTGTACTTTATGGACTATTTCCTGGGAATACCACGGATGGAGCAATCCAGGAAGCCTGGCGCCTTATGGACTGCTCTAAGGACGCTATATGGTTTGCCAGGAATCGTCTGATTTTGCGGAGAGAGAGTGTGTCCGTCCAGGACTGCCGCGGGCTGATCCACAGCCTGCTCAGAGACTATTCCACCTGGGACAGCCCGGACGTCGATGAGGAAGAGGACTGATACTCCCCTTCCCCCCACTCTCCCTTCTTGTGTGTTGTCTTTCAATAGAGCTTCGGGCCTGTGATTTCCCCCTTCTCCTACCCCCTCCTACCCACTCCCCTATCCCATCACTTGTCTGTAATGCTTGTTGTTTGGCTTTAGTGAATGGAAGAATGTTAGTGTAGCGTGTGGTGTAATGTATAGCATAGGCTAGCCTGTACTGTGTATTATACTGTCATGTTTGACGACTGTTATTATTTATTATTTGCTGCTTCATGGCTTGCGCTGCGTCGCAGTAATGTTTGTATGATGACGATTGATTGTCAATAAAGCTAGTTGTCACCTGTGAGTCACTGGATGTAACCAATCTCTTTACTCTATGTAGAACTGGTATCTGTTATTTAGTCACTACATTATTTATATCTACATTCATACATAGAGCTGAGCCGCTGTAACTAAGCCTGCCGTCTTATTAAACTATGTCATCTATATATGCTAGCTCCCATGTGTAGATTTTTTTTTTGTGGGGGGCAAAACCTTTTAATACTCTAGCAACGCCCCTTGATGCTAGTGCTGCATCGCTGGGTCACTTAAGATACCCAGCGATGCAGCTGAAAGTTACGTACGTGCCATGGTCGGCTGTATAAAGAGAAGTTGCACGCAGGGGGGGCCCAAGCTGACATTTTTCACCTGGGCCCATGAGCCTTTAGCTACGCCCCTCGTTCTTGTAATACAGGTGGAGCAGATTCTAGCGTACTGTATGTGCTGGGACTTGGTTTCTTGTAATACAGGTGGAGCAGATTCTAGCGTACTGTATGTGCTGGGACTTGGGTTCTTGTAATACAGGTGGAGCAGATTCTAGCGTACTGTATGTGCTGGGACTTGGTTTCTTGTAATACAGGTGGAGCAGATTCTAGCGTACTGTATGTGCTGGGACTTGGGTTCTTGTAATACAGGTGGAGCAGATTCTAGCGTACTGTATGTGCTGGGACTTGGTTTCTTGTAATACAGGTGGAGCCGATTCTAGCGTACTGTATGTGCTGGGACTTGGGTTCTTGTAATACAGGTGGAGCAGATTCTAGCGTACTGTATGTGCTGGGACTTGGGTTCTTGTAATACAGGTGGAGCAGATTCTAGCGTACTGTATGTGCTGGGACTTGGGTTCTTGTAATACAGGTGGAGCCGATTCTAGCGTAGTGTATGTGCTGGGACTTGGGTTCTTGTAATACAGGTGGAGCAGATTCTAGCGTACTGTATGTGCCGGGACTTGGTTTCTTGTAATACAGGTGGAGCAGATTCTAGCGTACTGTATGTGCTGGGACTTGGGTTCTTGTAATACAGGTGGAGCAGATTCTAGCGTACTGTATGTGCTGGGACTTGGATTCTTGTAATACAGGTGGAGCAGATTCTAGCGTACTGTATGTGCTGGGACTTGGGTTCTTGTAATACAGGTGGAGCAGATTCTAGCGTAGTGTATGTGCCGGGACTTGGGTTCTTGTAATACAGGTGGAGCAGATTCTAGCGTAGTGTATGTGCTGGGACTTGGGTTCTTGTAATACAGGTGGAGCAGATTCTAGCGTACTGTATGTGCCGGGACTTGGTTTCTTGTAATACAGGTGGAGCAGATTCTAGCGTAGTGTATGTGCCGGGACTTGGGTTCCTGTAATACAGGTGGAGCAGATTCTAGCGTACTGTATGTGCCGGGACTTGGGTTCTTGTAATACAGGTGGAGCAGATTCTAGCGTACTGTATGTGCTGGGACTTGGTTTCTTGTAATACAGGTGGAGCAGATTCTAGCGTACTGTATGTGCTGGGACTTGGGTTCCTGTAATACAAGTGGAGCAGATTCTAGCGTACTGTATGTGCTGGGACTTGGGTTCTTGTAATACAGGTGGAGCAGATTCTAGCGTACTGTATGTGCCGGGACTTGGGTTCTTGTAATACAGGTGGAGCAGATTCTAGCGTACTGTATGTGCTGGGACTTGGGTTCTTGTAATACAGGTGGAGCAGATTCTAGCGTACTGTATGTGCTGGGACTTGGTTTCTTGTAATACAGGTGGAGCAGATTCTAGCGTACTGTATGTGCTGGGACTTGGGTTCCTGTAATACAGGTGGAGCAGATTCTAGCGTGCTGTATGTGCTGGGACTTGGTTTCTTGTAATACAGGTGGAGCAGATTCTAGCGTACTGTATGTGCTGGGACTTGGGTTCCTGTAATACAGGTGGAGCAGATTCTAGCGTGCTGTATGTGCTGGGACTTGGTTTCTTGTAATACAGGTGGAGCAGATTCTAGCGTACTGTATGTGCTGGGACTTGGGTTCCTGTAATACAGGTGGAGCAGATTCTAGCGTACTGTATGTGCTGGGACTTGGGTTCTTGTAATACAGGTGGAGCCGATTCTAGCGTAGTGTATGTGCTGGGACTTGGGTTCTTGTAATACAGGTGGAGCAGATTCTAGCGTACTGTATGTGCCGGGACTTGGTTTCTTGTAATACAGGTGGAGCAGATTCTAGCGTAGTGTATGTGCCGGGACTTGGGTTCTTGTAATACAGGTGGAGCAGATTCTAGCGTACTGTATGTGCTGGGACTTGGGTTCTTGTAATACAGGTGGAGCAGATTCTAGCGTACTGTATGTGCTGGGACTTGGTTTCTTGTAATACAGGTGGAGCAGATTCTAGCGTAGTGTATGTGCCGGGACTTGGGTTCTTGTAATACAGGTGGAGCAGATTCTAGCGTACTGTATGTGCTGGGACTTGGTTTCTTGTAATACAGGTGGAGCAGATTCTAGCGTACTGTATGTGCTGGGACTTGGGTTCTTGTAATACAGGTGGAGCAGATTCTAGCGTACTGTATGTGCTGGGACTTGGTTTCTTGTAATACAGGTGGAGCAGATTCTAGCGTACTGTATGTGCTGGGACTTGGGTTCTTGTAATACAGGTGGAGCAGATTCTAGCGTACTGTATGTGCTGGGACTTGGGTTCTTGTAATACAGGTGGAGCAGATTCTAGCGTACTGTATGTGCTGGGACTTGGGTTCTTGTAATACAGGTGGAGCCGATTCTAGCGTAGTGTATGTGCTGGGACTTGGGTTCTTGTAATACAGGTGGAGCAGATTCTAGCGTACTGTATGTGCCGGGACTTGGTTTCTTGTAATACAGGTGGAGCAGATTCTAGCGTAGTGTATGTGCCGGGACTTGGGTTCTTGTAATACAGGTGGAGCAGATTCTAGCGTAGTGTATGTGCTGGGACTTGGGTTCTTGTAATACAGGTGGAGCAGATTCTAGCGTACTGTATGTGCCGGGACTTGGTTTCTTGTAATACAGGTGGAGCAGATTCTAGCGTAGTGTATGTGCCGGGACTTGGGTTCCTGTAATACAGGTGGAGCAGATTCTAGCGTACTGTATGTGCCGGGACTTGGGTTCTTGTAATACAGGTGGAGCAGATTCTAGCGTACTGTATGTGCTGGGACTTGGTTTCTTGTAATACAGGTGGAGCAGATTCTAGCGTACTGTATGTGCTGGGACTTGGGTTCCTGTAATACAAGTGGAGCAGATTCTAGCGTACTGTATGTGCTGGGACTTGGGTTCTTGTAATACAGGTGGAGCAGATTCTAGCGTACTGTATGTGCCGGGACTTGGGTTCTTGTAATACAGGTGGAGCAGATTCTAGCGTACTGTATGTGCTGGGACTTGGGTTCTTGTAATACAGGTGGAGCAGATTCTAGCGTACTGTATGTGCTGGGACTTGGTTTCTTGTAATACAGGTGGAGCAGATTCTAGCGTACTGTATGTGCTGGGACTTGGGTTCCTGTAATACAGGTGGAGCAGATTCTAGCGTACTGTATGTGCTGGGACTTGGTTTCTTGTAATACAGGTGGAGCAGATTCTAGCGTACTGTATGTGCGGGGACTTGGGTTCTTGTAATACAGGTGGAGCAGATTCTAGCGTACTGTATGTGCTGGGACTTGGTATCTTGTAATACAGGTGGAGCAGATTCTAGCGTACTGTATGTGCTGGGACTTGGGTTCTTGTAATACAGGTGGAGCAGATTCTAGCGTACTGTATGTGCTGGGACTTGGGTTCTTGTAATACAGGTGGAGCAGATTCTAGCGTACTGTATGTGCTGGGACTTGGTTTCTTGTAATACAGGTGGAGCAGATTCTAGCGTAGTGTATGTGCCGGGACTTGGGTTCTTGTAATACAGGTGGAGCAAAT
Source organism: Rhinoderma darwinii (assembly GCF_050947455.1). Taxonomy (NCBI): domain Eukaryota; kingdom Metazoa; phylum Chordata; class Amphibia; order Anura; family Rhinodermatidae; genus Rhinoderma; species Rhinoderma darwinii. Next base: position 425,701 of record NW_027461850.1, on the reverse strand, counting down.
TCTAGAGTACTGTATGTGCTGGGACTTGGTTTCTTGTAATACAGGTGGAGCAGATTCTAGCGTACTGTATGTGCTGGGACTTGGGTTCTTGTAATACAGGTGGAGCAGATTCTAGCGTACTGTATGTGCCGGGACTTGGGTTCCTGTAATACAGGTGGAGCAGATTCTAGCGTACTGTATGTGCTGGGACTTGGTTTCTTGTAATACAGGTGGAGCAGATTCTAGCGTACTGTATGTGCTGGGATTTGGGTTCTTGTAATACAGGTGGAGCAGATTCTAGCGTACTGTATGTGCTGGGACTTGGGTTCTTGTAATACAGGTGGAGCAGATTCTAGCGTACTGTATGTGCTGGGACTTGGGTTCCTGTAATGCAGGTGGAGCAGATTCTAGCGTACTGTATGTGCTGGGACTTGGGTTCCTGTAATACAGGTGGAGCGTACTCTAATGTCTTGTCTGTTACAGTACACTACAATCTGTTCCATCTGTATTACATCAATACGTATGTGCTGGGTTTTATGAATATAGGTGAAGTAGACTCTGGTGTCTATTCTGTGCCGGGTTATTGTATTACAGGTGGAGCAGACTATAGCTTCTTGTCTGTGACGGGTTATTGTATTACAGGTGGAGCAGACTATAGCTTCTTGTCTGTGCCGGGTTATTGTATTACAGGTGGAGCAGACTATAGTTTCCTGTCTGTGCTGGGTTATTGTAATACAGGAGGAGCACTCTCTGGTGTCCTGTCTGTGCTGTGTTATTGTAATACAGGAGGAGCACTCTGTGGTGTCTGGTCTGTGCTGGGTTATTGTAATACAGGAGGAGCACTCTGTGGTGTCCTGTCTGTGCTGGGTTATTGTAATACAGGAGGAGCACTCTGGTGTCCTGTCTGTGCTGGGTTATTGTAATACAGGAGGAGCACTCTGTGGTGTCCTGTCTGTGCTGGGTTATTGTAATACAGGAGGAGCACTCTCTGGTGTCCTGTCTGTGCTGGGTTATTGTAATACAGGAGGAGCACTCTGTGGTGTCCTGTCTGTGCTGGGTTATTGTAATACAGGAGGAGCACTCTGGTGTCCTGTCTGTGCTGGGTTATTGTAATACAGGAGGAGCACTCTGTGGTGTCTCCTCTGTGCTGAGTTATTGTAATACTGGAGGAGCACTCTGTGGTGTCCTGTCTGTGCTGGGTTATTGTAATACAGGAGGAGCACTCTGTGGTGTCCTGTCTGTGCTGGGTTATTGTAATACAGGAGGAGCACTCTGGTGTCCTGTCTGTGCTGGGTTATTGTAAAACAAGAGGAGCACTCTGTGGTGTCCTGTCTGTGCTGGGTTATTGTAATACAGGAGGAGCACTCTGTGGTGTCCTGTCTGTGCTGGGTTATTGTAATACAGGAGGAGCACTCTTTGGTGTCTTGTCTGTGCGGGGTTATTGTAATACAGGAGGAGCACTCTGGTGTCCTGTCTGTGCCGGGTTATTGTAATACAGGAGGAGCACTCTGGTGTCCTGTCTGTGCCGGGTTATTGTAATACAGGAGGAGCACTCTGTGGTGTCCTGTCTGTGCTGGGTTATTGTAATACAGGAGGAGCACTCTGGTGTCCTGTCTGTGCTGGGTTATTGTAATACAGGAGGAGCACTCTGTGGTGTCCTGTCTGTGCTGGGTTATTGTAATACAGGAGGAGCACTCTGTGGTGTCCTGTCTGTGCTGAGTTATTGTAATACAGGAGGAGCACTCTGTGGTGTCTTGTCTGTGCTGGGTTATTGTAATACAGGAGGAGCACTCTGTGGTGTCCTGTCTGTGCTGGGTTATTGTAATACAGGAGGAGAACTCTGTGGTGTTCTGTCTGTGCTGGGTTATTGTAATACAGGAGGAGCACTCTGGTGTCCTGTCTGTGCTGGGTTATTGTAATACAGGAGGAGCACTCTGGTGTCCTGTCTGTGCAGGGTTATTGTAATACAGGAGGAGCACTCTGTGGTGTCCTGTCTGTGCTGGGTTATTGTAATACAGGAGGAGCACTCTGGTGTCCTGTATGTGCTGGGTTATTGTAATACAGGAGGAGCACTCTGGTGTCCTGTCTGTGCTGGGTTATTGTAATACAGGAGGAGCACTCTGTGGTGTCCTGTCTGTGCTGGGTTATTGTAATACAGGAGGAGCACTCTGTGGTGTCCTGTCTGTGCTGGGTTATTGTAATACAGAAGGAGCACTCTCTGGTGTCCTGTCTGTGCTGGGTTATTGTAATACAGGAGGAGCACTCTGGTGTCCTGTATGTGCTGGGTTATTGTAATACAGGAGGAGCACTCTGTGGTGTCTCCTCTGTGCTGGGTTATTGTAATACTGGGGGAGCAATCTGTGGTGTCTCCTCTGTGCCGGGTTATTGTAATACAGGAGGAGCACTCTGTGGTGTCCTGTCTGTGCTGGGTTATTGTAATACAGGAGGAGCACTCTGTGGTGTCCTGTCTGTGCTGGGTTATTGTAATACAGGAGGAGCACTCTGGTGTCCTGTCTGTGCTGGGTTATTGTAATACAGGAGGAGCACTCTGTGGTGTCCTGTCTGTGCTGGGTTATTGTAATACAGGAGGAGCACTCTGTGGTGTCCTGTCTGTGCTGGGTTATTGTAATACAGGAGGAGCACTCTGGTGGTGTCCTGTCTGTGCTGGGTTATTGTAATACAGGAGGAGCACTCTGGTGGTGTCCTGTCTGTGCTGTGTTATTGTAATACAGGAGGAGCACTCTGGTGTCCTGTCTGTGCTGGGTTATTGTAATACAGGAGGAGCACTCTGTGGTGTCCTGTCTGTGCTGGGTTATTGTAATACAGGAGGAGCACTCTGTGGTGTCTCCTCTGTGCCGGGTTATTGTAATACAGGAGGAGCACTCTGTGGTGTCCTGTCTGTGCTGGGTTATTGTAATACAGGAGGAGCACTCTGTGGTGTCCTGTCTGTGCTGGGTTACTGTAATACAGGAGGAGCACTCTGGTGTCCTGTCTGTGCCGGGTTATTGTAATACAGGAGGAGCACTCTGGTGTCCTGTCTGTGCTGGGTTATTGTAATACAGGAGGAGCACTCTGGTGTCCGGTCTGTGCTGGGTTATTGTAATACAGGAGTAGCACTCTGGTGGTGTCCTGTCTGTGCTGGGTTATTGTAATACAGGAGGAGCACTCTGTGGTGTTCTGTCTGTGCTGGGTTATTGTAATACAGGAGGAGCACTCTGTGGTGTCCTGTCTGTGCTGGGTTATTGTAATACAGGAGGAGCACTCTGGTGTCCGGTCTGTGCTAGGTTATTGTAATACAGGAGGAGCACTCTGGTGGTGTCCTGTCTGTGCTGGGTTATTGTAATACAGGAGGAGCACTCTGTGGTGTCCTGTCTGTGCTGGGTTATTGTAATACAGGAGGAGCACTCTGGTGTCCTGTCTGTGCTGGGTTATTGTAATACAGGAGGAGCACTCTGGTGTCCTGTCTGTGCTGGGTTATTGTAATACAGGAGGAGCACTCTGTGGTGTCCTGTCTGTGCTGGGTTATTGTAATACAGGAGGAGCACTCTGTGGTGTCTCCTCTGTGCCGGGTTATTGTAATACAGGAGGAGCACTCTGTGGTGTCCTGTCTGTGCTGGGTTATTGTAATACAGGAGGAGCACTCTGTGGTGTCCTGTCTGTGCTGGGTTACTGTAATACAGGAGGAGCACTCTGGTGTCCTGTCTGTGCCGGGTTATTGTAATACAGGAGGAGCACTCTGGTGTCCTGTCTGTGCTGGGTTATTGTAATACAGGAGGAGCACTCTGGTGTCCGGTCTGTGCTGGGTTATTGTAATACAGGAGGAGCACTCTGGTGGTGTCCTGTCTGTGCTGGGTTATTGTAATACAGGAGGAGCACTCTGTGGTGTCCTGTCTGTGCTGGGTTATTGTAATACAGGAGGAGCACTCTGTGGTGTCCTGTCTGTGCTGGGTTATTGTAATACAGGAGGAGCACTCTGGTGTCCGGTCTGTGCTAGGTTATTGTAATACAGGAGGAGCACTCTGGTGGTGTCCTGTCTGTGCTGGGTTATTGTAATACAGGAGGAGCACTCTGTGGTGTCCTGTCTGTGCTGGGTTATTGTAATACAGGAGGAGCACTCTGGTGTCCTGTCTGTGCTGGGTTATTGTAATACAGGAGGAGCACTCTGTGGTGTCCTGTCTGTGCTGGGTTATTGTAATACAGGAGGAGCACTCTGGTGTCCTGTCTGTGCTGGGTTATTGTAATACAGGAGGAGCACTCTGGTGTCCTGTCTGTGCTGGGTTATTGTAATACAGGAGGAGCACTCTGTGGTGTCCTATCTGTGCTGGGTTATTGTAATACAGGAGGAGCACTCTGGTGTCCTGTCTGTGCTGGGTTATTGTAATACAGGAGGAGCACTCTGGTGGTGTCCTGTCTGTGCTGGGTTATTGTAATACAGGAGGAGCACTCTGTGGTGTCTCCTCTGTGCCGGGTTATTGTAATACAGGAGGAGCACTCTGTGGTGTCCTGTCTGTGCTGGGTTATTGTAATACAGGAGGAGCACTCTGTGGTGTCCTGTCTGTGCTGGGTTACTGTAATACAGGAGGAGCACTCTGGTGTCCTGTCTGTGCCGGGTTATTGTAATACAGGAGGAGCACTCTGGTGTCCTGTCTGTGCCGGGTTATTGTAATACAGGAGGAGCACTCTGTGGTGTCTTGTCTGTGCTGGGTTATTGTAATACAGGAGGAGCACTCTGGTGTCCTGTCTGTGCTGGGTTATTGTAATACAGGAGGAGCACTCTGTGGTGTCCTGTCTGTGCTGGGTTATTGTAATACAGGAGGAGCACTCTGGTGTCCTGTCTGTGCTGGGTTATTGTAATACAGGAGGAGCACTCTGGTGTCCTGTCTGTGCTGGGTTATTGTAATACAGGAGGAGCACTCTGTGGTGTCCTGTCTGTGCTGGGTTATTGTAATATAGGAGGAGCACTCTGTGGTGTCTCCTCTGTGCTGGGTTATTGTAATGCAGGAGGAGCACTCTGGTGTCCTGTCTGTGCTGGGTTATTGTAATACAGGAGGAGCACTCTGTGGTGTCCTGTCTGTGCTGGGTTATTGTAATACAGAAGCAGCACTCTCTGGTGTCCTGCCTGTGCTGGGTTATTGTAATACAGGAGGAGCACTCTGGTGGTGTCCTGTCTGTGCTGGGTTATTGTAATACAGGAGGAGCACTCTGTGGTGTCTCCTCTGTGCCGGGTTATTGTAATACAGGAGGAGCACTCTGTGGTGTCCTGTCTGTGCTGGGTTATTGTAATACAGGAGGAGCACTTTGTGGTGTCCTGTCTGTGCTGGGTTACTGTAATACAGGAGGAGCACTCTGGTGTCCTGTCTGTGCCGGGTTATTGTAATACAGGAGGAGCACTCTGGTGTCCTGTCTGTGCTGGGTTATTGTAATACAGGAGGAGCACTCTGTGGTGTCTCCTCTGTGCCGGGTTATTGTAATACAGGAGGAGCACTCTGGTGTCCGGTCTGTGCTGGGTTATTGTAATACAGGAGGAGCACTCTGGTGTCCTGTCTGTGCTGGGTTATTGTAATACAGGAGGAGCACTCTGTGGTGTCTCCTCTGTGCCGGGTTATTGTAATACAGGAGGAGCACTCTGGTGTCCGGTCTGTGCTGGGTTATTGTAATACAGGAGGAGCACTCTGGTGTCCTGTCTGTGCTGGGTTATTGTAATACAGGAGGAGCACTCTGTGGTGTCTCCTCTGTGCTGGGTTATTGTAATACAGGAGGAGCACTCTGTGGTGTCCTGTCTGTGCTGGGTTATTGTAATACAGGAGGTGCACTCTGGTGTCCTGTCTGTGCTGGGTTATTGTAATACAGGAGGAGCACTCTGTGGTGTCCTGTCTGTGCTGGGTTATTGTAATACAGGAGGAGCACTCTGGTGTCCTGTCTGTGCTGGGTTATTGTAATGCAGGAGGAGCACTCTGGTGTCCTGTCTGTGCTGGGTTATTGTAATACAGGAGGAGCACTCTGGTGTCCTGTCTGTGCTGGGTTATTGTAATACAGGAGGAGCACTCTGGTGTCCTGTCTGTGCTGGGTTATTGTAATACAGGAGGAGCACTCTGGTGTCCTGTCTGTGCTGGGTTATTGTAATACAGGAGGAGCACTCTGTGGTGTCCTGTCCGTGCTGGGTTATTGTAATACAGGAGGAGCACTCTGTGGTGTCCTGTCTGTGCTGGGTTATTGTAATACAGGAGGAGCACTCTGGTGTCCTGTCTGTGCTGGGTTATTGTAATACAGGAGGAGCACTCTGGTGTCCTGTCTGTGCTGGGTTTTTGTAATACAGGAGGAGCACTCTGTGGTGTCTCCTCTGTGCCGGGTTATTGTAATACAGGAGGAGCACTCTGTGGTGTCCTGTCTGTGCTGGGTTATTGTAATACAGGAGGAGCACTCTGTGGTGTCCTGTCTGTGCTGGGTTATTGTAATACAGGAGGAGCACTCTGGTGTCCTGTCTGTGCTGGGTTATTGTAATACAGGAGGAGCACTCTGTGGTGTCTCCTCTGTGCCGGGTTAGTGTAATACAGGAGGAGCACTCTGTGGTGTCCTGTCTGTGCTGGGTTATTGTAATACAGGAGGAGCACTCTGGTGTCCTGTCTGTGCTGGGTTATTGTAATACAGGAGGAGCACTCTGTGGTGTCCTGTCTGTGCTGGGTTATTGTAATACAGGAGGAGCACTCTGTGGTGTCCTGTCTGTGCTGGGTTATTGTAATACAGGAGGAGCACTCTGGTGTCCTGTCTGTGCTGGGTTATTGTAATACAGGAGGAGCACTCTGTGGTGTCCTGTCTGTGCTGGGTTATTGTAATACAGGAGGAGCACTCTGTGGTGTCCTGTCTGTGCCGGGTTATTGTAATACAGGAGGAGCACTCTGTGGTGTCCTGTCTGTGCCGGGTTATTGTAATACAGGAGGAGCACTCTGGTGGCCTGTCTGTGCTGTGTTATTGTAATACAGGAGGAGCACTCTGGTGTCCTGTCTGTGCTGGGTTATTGTAATACAGGAGGAGCACTCTGGTGTCCTGTCTGTGCTGGGTTATTGTAATACAGGAGGAGCACTCTGGTGTCCTGTCTGTGCTGGGTTATTTTAATACAGGAGGAGCACTCTGTGGTGTCCTGTCTGTGCTGGGTTATTGTAATACAGGAGGAGCACTCTGGTGTCCTGTCTGTGCTGGGTTATTTTAATACAGGAGGAGCACTCTGTGGTGTCCTGTCTGTGCCGGGTTATTGTAATACAGGAGGAGCACTCTGTGGTGTCCTGTCTGTGCTGGGTTATTGTAATACAGGAGGAGCACTCTGGTGTCCTGTCTGTGCTGGGTTATTGTAATACAGGAGGAGCACTCTGGTGTCCTGTCTGTGCTGGGTTATTGTAATACAGGAGGAGCACTCTGTGGTGTCCTGTCTGTGCCGGGTTATTGTAATACAGGAGGAGCACTCTGTGGTGTCCTGTCTGTGCTGGGTTATTGTAATACAGGAGGAGCACTCTGTGATGTCCTGTCTGTGCTGGGTTATTGTAATACAGGAGGAGCACTCTGTGGTGTCCTGTGTGATCGCAACTTGGGTCACTTTACGCCTTGATCTCCATGCAGGTTCAAATCGATAGGTAGGACGAGCTGCTCGGAGAAGTAACAGATACACTGAGACGTTTCTCAAGGTAAAATACTTCTAATTTATTGAACTACAAACGTTCATACTTATAGCATCAGACGAACAAAGAACATTCCATAACATATGAGTCATCTGTATATTCTAGCCTTACAGCTTCCTTTCCCATAAAGCTCATTGGTGGAGCACCAGGTATTCCCTTAGGTTTCCTTTATGCTTAGGGGGGTGGTCAAGCGATTGACCACCATCTGTTTGCAATTTGAAGGGACGGCAGAGCATCTGCAAACTATTTCTTCTCTTAACCTTTCTAAAATACCTTTACATTCTGTAACACATGTTCACCTTTATAACATTTCACTCCTTATGGTCCCAAATACATTATATATGTATATTTATACCATAACAATCCCTCCTTTTGTGATTTTACCAACACCTAAATTCCAATGCTACTTCTATCTCCGGATAGCAAGGCTTCGATCCATTTCTTCACTTGATTCACACAGGTATGTAGGTGGGGTAATCTCACAACATTCTTTCATCATAATTAGAGATGAGCGAACAGGGACAACCGAACCCGGTTTCGGTCCGAACTTCCGGAAAAGTTCGGTTCGCAGCGAATCCGAACTTCACCGGGTTCGGCCGAACCCGTTTTGACCGAACCCGGTCAAAAACATTATACAAATCGGCAGCCACTTATCTCTATCAATCACTGATAGAGAAAAGAGGCTGCTGATTAAAAATAAAATAAAAAGCATTTCATACGTACCCGGTCGTTGTCTTGGTGACGAGTCCCTCTTCTTCCTCCAGTCCGACCTTTTCTGACGCGGCAGCCTGTGATTGGCTGCAGAGGCCTCTGCAGCCTGTGATTGGCTGCAGAGGCCGCGGCAGCCTGTGATTGGCTGCAGCGCTCACATGGGCTGCATCGTCATCAAGGAATGTCGGGCCGGATGTCGAGAGGGACGCGTCACCAAGGCAACGGCCAGGAGACCGGACTGGAGGAAGCAGGGAGTTCCCGGTAAGTATGAACGTCTTTTTTTTTACAGGTACTGTGATCGGTAGTCACTGTCCAGGGTACTGAAACAGTTACTGCCGATCAGTTAACTCTTTCAGCACCCTGGACAGTGACTATTTAGGGTATGTGCACACACACTAATTACGTCCGTAATTGACGGACGTATTTCGGCCGCAAGTGCCGGACCGAACACAGTGCAGGAGCCGGGCTCCTAGCATCATAGTTATGTACGATGCTAGGAGTCCCTGCCTCTCTGCAGGACAACTGTCCCGTACTGTAATCATGTTTTCAGTACGGGACAGTAGTTCCACGGAGAGGCAGGGACTCCTAGCATCGTACATAAGTATGATGCTAGGAGCCCGGCTCCCTGCACTGTGTTCGGTCCGGTACTTGCGGCCGAATTACGTCCGTCAATTACGGACGTAATTAGTGTGTGTGCACATACCCTAACTGACGTCGCCTAGCAACGCTGCCGTAATGACGGGTGCACACATGTAGCCACCCGTCATTACGGGGCCTCATGCACACGACCATAAAAACACCCGTTATTAAGGGTCGTAATTACGACCCGAAATAGCGGGCCCATAGACTTCTATTAGCCACGGGTACCTTCCCGTTTTCTCACGGGAAGGTGCCCGTGCCGTTAAAAAGATAGAACATGTTCTATTTTTTTAACGGCACGGGCACCTTCCCGTGAGAAAACGGGAAGGTACCCGTGGGTAACAGAAGTCTATGAGCCCGTTATTGCGGGTCGTAATTACGACCCGCAATAACGGGTGTTTTTACGGTCGTGTGCATAATGGGAGCACGGCTCGGAAAGACGAACGGCTGCCCGTGCTCATCTCCTGAAATACTCTGTGCTGCCTTAAACTCTGTGGACAGGTCAGGATCCTGTTTCTTTTAAATGCTGCTCGGAAACCGCTCGATCCACTATATAAGGCTACGCTACAGTGCAGCATTTAAAAGAAACAGGATCCTGACCTGTCCACAGAGTTTAAGGCAGCACAGAGTATTTCAGGAGATGAGCGTGCAGATTCAGTGCTGCTGTGAACTCTGCTCTTACCATTACGTAGCTCAGTCTGTTACCTCTCCTCCACTCCTGCCCTCAATAACACCTTCACATGATTGGCAAGTCACCACCCCGCACAAGATCCGCACGCTCATCTCCTGAAATACTCTGTGCTGCTGTGAACTCTGCTCTTACCATTACGTGGTGACTTGCCAATCATGTGAAGGTGTTCTGGAGGACAGGAGTGGAGGAGATGTAACAGAATGAGAGCTACGTAATGGTAAGAGCAGAGTTCACAGCAGCACTGAATCTGCACGCTCATCTCCTGAAATACTCTGTGCTGCCTTAAACTCTATGGACAGGTCAGGATACTGTTTCTTTTAAATGCTGCACTGTAGCGCAGCCTTATATAGTGGATCGAGCAGGTTCCCCAGCAGCATTTAAAAGAAACCGTGTTTGTGTATATATGTGTGTTTGGGTATGTGTCTTTGTCTGTTTTTGTTTTTATATGTGTGTTTGTGTATATATGTGTGTGTGTGTTTGTGTATATATGGGTGTGTTTGTGTATATGTTTGTGTATATATGGGTGTATTTGTGTATATGTTTGTGTGTAGATGTTTGTGTGTTTTTGTATATGTGTGTGTTTGTGTATATGTGTGTATATGGGTGTGTGTTTATGTGTGTGTTTGTGTGTATATATGGGTGTGTTTGTGTATATGTGTTTGTGTATATGTGTGTGTTTGGGTATGTGTGTTTTTGTTTGTATATGTGTTCGTGTATGTGTGTGTATAACTGTGTGTGTGTGTGTGTTTGGATGTGTGTTTTTGTTTGTATATGTGTGAGTTCGTGTATATGTGTGTGTGTGTGTGTGTGTGTGTGTGTATATCTTGTTGTGTTTGTGTATATATGTGTGTGTTTGTGTATGGTTGTTTGTTTGTGTGTGCGTGTATATATGTGTGTAGGTGAGTAGAAGTATTGGTATTGTTCACATTGATAACTGTTTTTTTATGTTGTTGCAGATTTTGATGTACCGATTGGACTACGTCTTCGATTCGTTGGACTACTGCGTAGATCTACGTTTTTTCAAATTTTAATCAAATGGTTAACGAGGGTTTTGTTGGGGATTTCTTATTTCAATAAAAAAAATTGTCTTTGTGTTTTTTTTAAAAACTTTATTAGTGCCTAGATAATGGCAGTTGGCTGATTGACAGCGTCCATTATTAAGGCGGTACTTAGTGTTAGCCGGTGCAGAGGCTAGCACTAACCACCCATTATTACCCCGGTACCCACCACCACCAGGGGTGCCGGGAAGAGCTTGGTACGATCCAGTATCCGACCATCTGTTGTGATGGTCGGGTACTGGATCGTACCAAGCTCTTCCCGGCACCCCTGGTCCCCCCCACTTTTATAACCAGCCAGATACAACACAGCAGCAGCAGCCTAGCATTACAAGGGTGGGAAGGTCCACTGTTTTTGGCCCTTCCCAGCCTCATAATACCAGCCTGCGGCCGCCCCAGAGCCCGACCATCACAACAGATGGTCGGGTACTGGATCGTACCTGGCTCTTCCCGGCACCCCTGATGGCGGTGGGTACCGGGGTAATAATGGTGGTTAGTGCTAGCCTCTGCACCGGCTAACACTAAGCCTCGCCTTAGTAATGGATGTTGTCAGTCAGACAGCGGCCATTACTAAAGTGGTAGTAATAAAATTTGAAAAGAAAAAGACAAAGATATAGATAAAATATTTTATTGAAATAAAGCACCCCCAACACAACCCTCATTAACCATTTTATTGTAGAAAAAAAAACGTCATCTAAGTAGTCCTCGAAACCGACGTAGTCCAAACACCAAACCTGTAAAAAAAAAATAATGAAATAAAACATGTCGTAGGCTTAGATTCAGTTTAATGTGTGATACTGGCTGTTATACCATGTATAGAAGCCTGCCGTGAAGTTGACTTAGATACAGGGCGCCAGCAGACAGTATCATACATGGCCATACAGACATATATACAAACAAACATACATGCAAACATACATACATACATACATACAAACATACAAACTATCATACATACATACATACATACATACAAACATACATACATACATACAAACATACAAACTATCATACACACATACATACATACATACATACAAACATACATACATACATACAAGCATACAAACTATCATACATGCATACATACAAGCATACATACATACATACATACAAGCAAACTATCATACATACATGCATACACACACATGAAAACATACATACATACATACAAACAAACATGCAAAGATACATACATGCATATATACAAGCATGCACATATATACATGCAAACATAAATACATGCAAACATACATGCAAAAATAAAAACATGCAAACATACATACATGCACAAACATACATACATGACAACATACATACAAACATACATGCAAACATACATACACACATGCAAACATACATACACACATGCAAACATACACACATGCAAACATACACACATGCAAACATACACACATGCAAACATACACACATGCAAACATATATACATGCAAATATACATGCAAACATGCACATGTATACATACATGCCAACATACATGCAAACATACATGCACATACATACATACATACATACATACATACATACATACATACATACATGACAACATACATACATGCAAATATACATACACATATATACATACATGCCAACATACATGCACATATATACATACATGACAACATACATACATACATAAATGCAAACATACATACATATATATATATATATACACACATGCAAATATACATACAAACATGCATACATACATACATGCAAACATACATTCATGCAAACACACATACATGCAAACATACATACATACAAATATACATACACACATGCACATATATACATACATGACAACATACATACATGACAACATACATGCAAAAATACATACATGCAAACATACACACATGCAAACATACATACATGAAAATATATACATGCAAATATACATACAAACATGCACATATATACATACATGCCAACATACATGCAAACATACATGCACATATATACATACATACATACATGACAACATACATACATACATACATACATACATACATACATAGATGCCAACATACATACATACATACATACATGCCAACATACATACATACATACATACATACATGCCCAAAAAAAATAATAATATGTTCATACTTACTTTCCTCCTGTCCGGCCTCCAGCGATGACGTTTCATCCATGTCGCCGCTGCAGCCTGTGATTGGCTGCAGAGGCGGTCACGTGGGATAAAGCGTCATCCTGACGTGCGTGACCGCCACTACAGCCTGTGATTGGCTGCAGCGGCGAAAGGGATGAAACGTCATCGCTGGAGGCCGGACAGGAGGAAAGTAAGTACGAACGTATAATTTTTATTTTTTTATTACATTTAAATTGTATTTTCCGCGCGCCGAGCATGTACTGTGAAGGTTGCTGAAAGAGTTAGTGCAGCCCATTAACTCTATCAGCACCCCGGACAGTAGCATGCTCGGCGCACGGAAGTGACAGGTTCGGTCCGAAAGGAAACTTTTTTGTGAAATTCGGCGAACTAGCCGAACCGAACTTTTGATAAGTTCGCTCATCTCTAATCATAATGTATAGGCCTCTGATTGAATGCTTCCCTTATTTTACAAAATGCATAACAATTAAAACATGTAAGCAATACAAGTAATATCATTAAACAAATGAATGGTTGGAGAAGCACATGTCATATTTTAGTAGCTGTAGGTGAGAATCCTGTAAGAACGTCACACCAGTGATGGCCACTGGCATCTTTAATTGCTGATGACAAATGTATCACTTCCCTAGCTGCTATTGTAGCCAATATTTTCACCCTACTTACAGTTACATTATGGGCTTGGATTCGTTTTTCAACTTCTCCTGATCGTTGTAACACCTTTTTCAATTCGTCTAAAGATAAACGAAAATTTCCATAGGGCAAAGGTTCAGGTACCCATATAGTGGACATTATTTCTTCTAAAGTAGGCAGGAACACTATAGTTTGGTTCCCCCAAGTCAAATGCGTCACATTGTATAGACATCCTGAAAATGGTCCTGTGAGATTAAACTGGCTAAGGGTCTGCTTGTTGTTAGTTATTAGACATACATGCTGTGGACCTACTTCAATATATACCTGTAGGTTAGCTTGTGGGATTATAGTGAGTGTGCATACATTATCCTGGTGCTGCATTAGACAGGGTTCATATATCCCTGACTGTTCATTACATACATATCCTTGCTCTGTTAACTGGCACAAATCTATATTCCTGGTCTTATTCTGAGAATCTATGTGTGTTCCTTTCATTTCCGGCATCCAATATTGTCCTAATAATGTCACCGGATCAATCATTACCATTGGCATAACAATACATTTGCATAATAGAGTAGGATTTTTCACATTAAATGCTATTAGTCTTCCTGCCCACCATTTAGGTGTACACTCAGTATACTCAGGCTGGAACAATAACCACGTATCATTTCTCTCTCCTATGGGCAGAATGTCTGTCCATTGCCTAACATGACTACTAAACAATTTATTCTTACAATTATTCATCTGTTCTTGTTGCCACATGGTTTTAAGCGTACATACTGTCCAATTCACAAAAGTTGATACATTCTGTAATGTTCTATATTCGGTTAGCATACTTTCATTAAAAACATTTAGAAACAGTTCATCTATAGCTAACCCTTTTTGCTGTAAGTGAAAGGTAGTAGGTAACCATGAGGCCCCTCTCCTTAATGCAGTAGATGTGTCGTCTCCCACTGAGGTTCATTTGTTCATAACTGTTTCTAACTGTATCCCATTCAATACTCCTAATCCCGTTCCTACCCCTCCTAATAGCGGGTCATACCATTCTCTTCTTTGTCTATGACAGCTGGGGGATTCAGGGAAGGAAATATTGAAGTGTACATTCTCTTTCTGCTGTTGGGTTACAGCGCTCTTACAAGTGTGTGGGATTCTTTCCAGACTTTGTACTGTTATATGTGGCTTAAAACTATCTCTTAAAATTGTTATCAAGAATACAAAATATCTTCTATTTCTTATTTGGCTATTATTCATACATAATATCATCCCATCAGTTTCTTTTATTACAATCGTAGAGTTGAGCCTCTCCTTGTTGCATCTTTCATAAGTCTTATTTATCATTTCATTTGTATTTTTACTGGTTGTATATTTCTGTAGATACTGTAAATCTGGTTCATAACAAAGCAACAGCCCCGGCGTCTCTTCTTGTATGCTAATGTTGGCTGTTTTGTCTATGTGAAGGTACACAGTCCCTCCATGTGGTCCTTTTTTCCAAGTCCCTTCGGTTGTAGTCACACTTGTAGTATAACACGGGGCATTGGCCTTACAGGTGTAGTTACCCTGCTTTCTATCACTGTGGCATTCGCCCACCCTGTCCTGAACTGTTCCAGTGATTCTGTACTGATTACGTGTACAGGAGTAGCAGTTCTGCCTTTTTGGATAAGAGCACACGCAACAACCGCCGCAACAACCGCAAAGATCTTCATTCTTCTGGCTGAAGAACCTTTTTACAATGACTGGCGTGAATCCAGCTTGCCTTTCCTTCCAGCTTCACTGAGGTGCTTGTTGTGAGTAGGACTTGAAACGGTCCGTCAAATCTTGGGTCTAGACTTTTCCTCACGTGTCTTTTGACAACGACCCAATCTCCTGGTTCTAGCTTATGCGTCCCTTCACCTGAATCAGGACCTGGAATGGAAGCAAAGACTTGTGCATGCACCTTGGTCAATTGTTTGTTCAGCGTTGATACATAATCTGTTAGTCTACCATACTGCATTTGGAGCACCTGTGGAAAATAACATCCTAATCTGGGAGCCGACCCAAATAAGATCTCATATGGGCTGAGACCTGTCTTACTGAGAACAAGGCTAATGGTAGACACTCGGTCCATGGTTTCCCGGTTTCTACCATTGCTTTTTGGATTTTCAATTTGAGAGTCCCATTTAGTCTCTCAACCTTCCCACTGCTCTGCGGATGGTATGGTGTGTGGAATGCTTGGTTTATACCTAATGAAGATAAAACATTGTTCATGATTTCACCCGTAAAGTGTGTTCCTCTGTCGCTCTCAATTACTTCCGGCACTCCATATCTGCACACCACCTCGTTGATCAGCTTCTTGGCTGTGGCTACGGCTGTAGCTTTGGTGACTGGAAATGCTTCTGGCCATCCTGAAAAGAGATCAATACAAACAAGCACATACTCATAGGTACCAACTTTGGGTAGTTGAATATAGTCTATCTGCAGTCTCTGGAACGGATATATAGGTCTGGGTGTGTGCTTCTGTGGTACTTTTACAGTTCTTCCAATATTATGTGTTGCACAGATCATGCATCCTTGTGTAAAACTGCTGGCCATCACACTAAACCCTGGAGCATACCACACCTTGTTTACCAAGTCCATCATTGCCGTTTTTGATTGGTGAGTCGCTCCATGTGTTATTTGGGCCATCATTGGGAACATTGTCTTAGGCAGGCACAGTTTATTCTGGCATTGCCAGAGGCCATCTTTTCGTAGCGTTGCTCCTTGGGCCGTCCACTTGTCTTTTTCTTCTTTTGTTGCTTGTCCTTGAAGTTTTTGCAGTAGTTCCGGGCTTACAACTGGTCTTGTTTCCTCTGGATCTTTTATCTGACATACGGCTGCTAACGCGGGTAGCTTCTGTGCTGCTTGCTTTGCCGCTTCGTCTGCCAGGGCATTTCCCCTTGCTTCTGGTGTGTTGGCCGTAGTGTGAGCTTTTATCTTTATTACTGCTACCTCAGTTGGTAATAATAAAGACTCCATCAAATACTTTACGAAATCCGCATTCTTAACTGGGGTACCTGCTGAAGTCAAAAATTGTCTTGCCCTCCATATGGGGCCATAATCATGTGCAATCCCAAATGCATACCGAGAGTCAGTGTAGATATTTGCTGTTTTACCTGTGGCCTGATGGCAGGCTTGGGCAAGTGCTTTTAGTTCTGCTTCTTGTGTGGAGCGTGAGGCCGGTAAGGAGGCTGTTTCAAGTACGGTATGTTCTGTGGTGACTGCATAGCCTGTGAAGAAAGAACCTTGCACACAATACCGTGAACCATCCACAAAGAGTATCAGGTCTGGATTTTGGAGTGGGGTATCTTTCACATGTGCGAACCCCACTGTTTCCTGGGCCATAAGGGCCATACAATCATGTTCTTCAGTATCTGGTAGATATTCTGACCATACTTTACCTGTCTCTACTCCCCCTTGCTCCAGAGGCAGTAAGGTAGCTGGGTTCAAAGTGGTTCACCTATGGAGTGTGACCTGCTCAGGGAGAAGAAGCGCACAGGTTAATCTTAGATGTCTGGCAGTGGACAAATGCTTAGGTTGTACTTGAGTTAGAATAGCAGTAATATCATGGGGGGCATATATCTGTACAGGAAATGCTAACACGAGATCAGACGCTTTATTCAACATAAGGTTAACTGCAATAATAGCTCGTACACAGGATGGGGATTCACGGGCAACCGGGTCAAGCCTAGCTGAATAACTGGGCGCTGTTGTGGACCATGTGCTTGCATAAGTACAGACGTGGCATGGCCATTTTGTTCAGTACAATATAGTCTAAAAATCTTGTCATAATTGGGGGTCCCGAGAGCTGGGGCTGTCTGGACCACCAATTTCAAAGTGTGGAAGTTCTCTTCAGCTTCAGGCGTAAGATGGAAAGGCTGGCTACTGAGGCAGTCATACAGAGGCTGCATGAGAATGGATGCGGAACGAATCCAAGGTCTGCAGTAAGAGACTAAACCTAAAAATGTACGTAAAGCATTTAAAGATTTTGGAACTGGTATTTGTACAATAGTTTCTACTCTGGTGTGTGTGAGATGCCTCGTGCCTTGTGCTCCACAGTGTCCTAAAAATACAACTTGAGTACAACAAAATTGCAATTTATCTTTAGAGGCCTTGCACCCATTTTCCGCTAAAAACTTCAACAGTGATACCGAAGCTTGGATACACGCTTCA
The DNA here is from genome assembly GCF_050947455.1 of Rhinoderma darwinii. Taxonomy (NCBI): domain Eukaryota; kingdom Metazoa; phylum Chordata; class Amphibia; order Anura; family Rhinodermatidae; genus Rhinoderma; species Rhinoderma darwinii. The sequence goes on along the minus strand of NW_027461850.1, from coordinate 407,989 downwards.
GAAGAGGGACAGCAAAGAAGTAAATCATCGACATACTGCAATAATACAACATCCGGTGGTGGCAGCCAATCGGCTAATACTGTTTGCATAGCAGCCGTGTAAGCACTGGGTGAGTTGTGGGCACCTTGAGGTAGAACGGTCCATGCATATTGTTTGCCTTGATGGGTGAATGCAAAAAGGTATTGGCAATCAGTATGTAGAGGGACTGAAAAGAATGCATTTGCCAGGTCCACCACCGTAAAATGAGAGGCGGTAGGTGGAATCTGGGCTAAGAGCACATGAGGGTTTGGAACAATGGGCGTATTAAATACAGTGGCTGCATTTACTGCCCTAAGGTCTTGAACCATTCTATATTTAGTGGGCTGCCCTTTGTCTGATTTCTTCTTGACTGGATACAGTGGGGTGTTACAGGGGGAGACTATTTCCACCAGAACTCCTGCATTCAGAAAATCTTTTATGCTATCCGAGATGGCGTCTGATTGAGCCTGGCTGAGAGGGTATTGCTTTTTCTGAGGCAGTGGGTGGCCAGGTTTTAGTTGTACAGTGACAGGGGGTACTGGCAGAACTCCTACGTCCGTAGGGTTTTTCGACCATAAAACATGAGGTATATGTTTTAAATGGTGATGCTGTTCTACTGGAGTACACACGTGGACTCCTACTGGCGGTCGGTCTTCCCATGGATCTGTATCACAGGCTGCTATGAGACACAGCTCTTCATCATTTAAACTACCGGTCAACTTGACCGTACCATCTGGAAGATATTCTATGTGGGCTTGTAATTTCTGCAACAAATCTGCACCTAATAGGCAGACGGGAGCTGATTGGCTAGCAACTAATCTAGTGACCAGAGACCGATGTGGGCCAAAATGTAGGGTGACGGGTTTAGTCACTTGATTATTTGTTATACTTCCTCCTACGCCTATGCATTCCTGATAATCTGGGGATAGGAGGTCTGAAGGGACGTGTGCAGTTTTTATGACAGTGGTGGCTGCTCCCGTGTCTATCAAGAATGCAATCGGGGTTCCATCATTAATACTCAAAGGAACTGTAGGGGCAGGTCCTAAAGTTACTGATTGTATTAGGACCACTGCACTTTCCCTGGGGTTGCCACTGTCCTATGCTTGATATGTTTGTATCTGTTGGCCACTAGGTGGGGCCGTGGGTATGTTTCCTTCGGTCTGTCTGGGGCGCTTTGGGCCTCTACAATTTCTGGCAATATGCCCTGTCTTTTGACAGTTGTAACATATTATTTCCCTATGGGGGGGTCTATTCTGTGTCCCCTGTGGGTTCTGGTAAATTCCTACCCCCGTGATCTGCTTCCTACGCTGAGTCTGGGCTTTTAATCCCTGCTCCACTCCCTGAGCTACCTTCAGCAAATCTCTAGGGTCTAGACTACGATATTCTGGTCTGGCCGTTTTCAGCACGTCTTGTATGGGTCTTTTTAATCCTTCCACAAAACTACTAGTAAGCAGTCTACAGTCCAAAGGGTTTCGTTCTCGATACCCCATGTTCTTCCAGCTTGTCTGGAGCCTAGTGAAGAATTTCTCCACCGTTTCTGAGTTTTCCTGAGTGAGGTCCATTAGATTTACTCCTAACTCGGCTTGCTTGTGAGTTGCCCACTCTTTTAGCTGTATCACCAGTTGATCCCCTGAATCCTCACTCTGTCTCCATTCCTCCCCTCCCGCTAGGGGTTCTAAGTGATCCAACACTGTGGATTCTAAGTGATCCTCCCATTTTTGTATGTATCAATTGTGCTAGGTCCTGCCAGGTTGCTTTGTACATACTCTGTATCTGTTCTAGATATCTATAGAAGGGTATGGGTTCTGCCTCTGGATCCGGGGCTTTTTGGACTAGTATAAGTGCATCCCTGGGATTCCAGGGTTTGTACTTATATTCCCTTTTCCTAATTTTCTTATCTGCCTCGCTAGCGTATATGTTGGTCAGTACCTGGAGCTTGGAGGCTACTGCATTCAGCGCCTCTGTAGCGTCTTTCCCATCTGGTATATTCCTCCCTTCATCCATCTGGTCTTGGAGGGTTTGGAGCTGCCTTTCTCTTTCTCTTTCTTGTTCCTCTCTTTTTGCCTTGTCCTTCCTGTTTTGCTCTCTTTGCTCCTCTTCGTCTTCCTCATCCCCTCCCTCTGCTCCTTTATTTGTTTTACCTGCCCTAGTAATTACCCCTGCTGGTGCTAACACCACTGGGGCCATTCCCGCAACCTGCTTATATGGTTCCGGTATATGCGTGGGGGCAGGCGCAAAAGGGTTGTTGTTCGAGTATCCTGGCACTACTGGGTATATACCTAGAGGATTTTTGTCCCTAGGTCTGGGAGCGCCACATGCATAACATACATCCCTCCACTCAAGGTTCTGAGAACCGCACCTAAAACACGTCCATCCTTCTGGACCATTTGCCGTTCTGTCTCCATACCCCGGGGGTCTACCTACCTTCTCTGTCCTTTTTCCTGGATTTTCATTATAACAATCATAATAAAACTTATTCTTACATTCTGTTTCCATGCATCCCCCTGCGTTACTTCCTCTGACACTTCTTCCATGCTTCGGCTTTCTCAGTCAACCCTTTATCTTTCAGCCATCCACGCTTTGTGTCACAACATTCATTCCATTTGTCTGCGTCTAACCGTCCATGGGATTCTAGACCACATGCTTTCTTTAATTTTTTTATTCCCTGTGTCGTCTTTTTACCTTCTCTTTCTGCTACTACCTATTTGGCGGTTTGTCCTTTAGGGTGTTCATCTTTAAAGAGGGTAACCAAGTTTCCCATCTTGTGACTGTAAGTGGTGGCCTTAGGCACACCCGTATTTTGTTACAGATTTTAGCTACTGACAGATGACTTCTATTCTCATCTATTTTAGACAGTTTCTAGTTTCCGTACTTACTTTCTACTCTGGGCAGAGAATCTTCCTTTTACAGTCCTTCTTATTTACTTTAAACACCACTCAAGGAGATATCCTCCACACCATAACAGTAAAACGGCTAGTATCCCTAGTCCAAATAATAGGGCGAGTGTCAAATCCAAGTGTTGATTCATCATGCCGGATTATTGGACTGCACAAAATTTTCGATTTCCGGGCTAAAATCTAGCCTATCATAATCCCCGTAGTCACCTGAAGCATGTACACATGTTTCTGGTATTTTTTTTTTTTCATCTTTAAAAAATTTCCTTATTCTAAAATGCATTTGTGACACAAAACTGGGTTTCTACAACATTCATACAAATACTGCCATAGAGATCAGGCACTTTATCCTGAGGGTAGGATTTATTTTAGACTTGACCAGATTTTTACACTAAAAATACCCTCATGTGGCCCCTCTATTCCTCAGGAGTACTACCGGGAAGGTGACCTACCAGACAGGAAGGTGCAGAGCAGAGTTTGTAAGAATTAAGTCTTCTTACCTTGCTGCAGCAGTGGTCTGCACGTTCCTTCGTCCGGGAGGTCGCCACTCTAGTCCCGGGAGATCCCCTGGGTGGGGTGCCGTCCTTCTGGTCAAGTCCCTGTTCGGGCGCCAATTTCTGTGATCGCAATGGGGTCACTTTACGTCTTGATCATCTATGCAGGTTCAAATCAGGTGGGGGGGTGCGAGCTGCTCGGAGAAGTAACAGATACACTGAGACGTTTCTCAAGGTAAAATCCTTCTAATTTATTGAACTATAAACGTTCATACTTATAGCATCAGACGAACAAAGAACATTCCATAACATATGAGTCATCTGTATATTCTAGCCTTACAGCTTCCTTTCCCATAAAGCTCATTGGTGGAGCACCAGGTATTTCCTTAGGTTTCCTTTATGCTTAGGGGGGTTGGTCAAGCGATTGACCACCATCTGTTTGCAATTTGAAGGGACGGCAGAGCATCTGCAAACTATTTCTTCTCTTAACCTTTCTAAAATACCTTTATATTGTAATACATGTTCTCCTTTATAACATTTCACTCCTTATGGTCCCAAATACATTATATATGTATATTTATACCATAACAATATTATCGGCATTATGTCCCTGTTCCTTCATATTATCGGCATTATGTCCCTGTTCCTTCATATTATCGGAATTACGTCCCTGTTCCTTCATATTACAGGCATTATGTCCCTGTTCCCTCATCTGAACCGGCATTATGTGCATGTTCCCTCATCTTACCGGCATGATATCCCTGTTCCTTCATAATACCGGCATTATGTCCCTGTTCCCTCATCTTACCAGCATTATATCCCTGTTCCTTCATATTACCGGCATTATGTCCCTGTTCCCTCATCTTACCAGCATTATATCCCTGTTCCTTCATATTACCGGCATTACGTCCCTGTTCCTTAACCCCTTAGTGACCAAGCTTGTTTGGACCTTAATGACCAAGCCAGATTTGTTAAATCTGGTATGTGTGACTTTATCAGAGAATAACTCTGTGAAAGTTTTGAATATCCAAGTAATTCTGACATTGTTTTTTCGTCACATGTTGTACTTTATTTTAGTGGTAAAAGTAGACGATACGATTTGCGGAAATAACTTAAAAAATAGAAAAATTGAAGAAATTTTGTAAAAATTATCATTTTTCCCTATTTTTAACTGCAATATGTCACATATGTACACACACACACACACACACACACACACACACACTGTACAATTTTTTTTATTAAATATATATTTCCATCTCTTTACTCTATTTTGGCAGCACTTTTGAAAAAAAATAATAATTTTTGAGGAATTTAGAAGACTTACAAGTTAAGTAATAATTTTATAAATTTTGTAGTACATTTTGTTTTCCTGCACCAAGCCAAGTTTTCAGAGGCTCATAGGTGTCAGAATGGTGGAAACCCCCACAAGTGACCCCATTTTGAAAACTAGACCCCTTAAGGTATTTATTAAGGGGTGTTGTAAGTATTTTGACCCCACAGTTTTTTGTAAGAATTCATGCAAAGCAGGCATAAACAAATATAATTTAACTTTTTTCATAAAAGTATCACTTTGAAGACCGATTTCTTTGTAAAGCGACCATGAGAATGAAGAAACACACCCAAAAATCTATCACCCTGTTTCTCCTGTTTTCAAAAATGCCCCCATTGTGACCCTAATGCGTTGCCTGGACACACGACAGGGCCCGAAAGGGAGGGAGCACCCGGAGGCTTTCAGGACTCCTATTTTGCTTGAAAATGTTTTAGGCCCCACTGTACATTTGGAGAGGTTTTGAACTACCAGAACGATAGAAACTGCCCATAAACGACCCCATTTAGAAAACTAGACCCCTTAAGGTATTTATCTAGGGGTGTAGTGAGTATTTTGACCCCACAGTGTTTTGCTAAATTTAATGCATAGCTGGTGAAATAAAAAAAACAAAAACACTTTTTATATAAAAGTATCACTTTGAAGACAGATTTCTTTGTAAAGCGAACATGAAAATGAAGAAATACACCCAAAAATCTATCACCCCGTTTCTCCTGTTTTCAAAAATACTCTCATTGTTGCCCCAATCTGCTTATTAGACGTGTGGCTGGGCCAAAAAGAGAGGGAGCACCCTTTGGCTTTCAGGGCACAATTGAATAAATTCTCGGCCCCATATCATGCATTTAGAGGCATTGAGCTGCCTGAACAAAAAAAAACCACGCAGAAATGACCCCATTTTAAAAACTAAACCCCTAAAGGTCTTCATCTAGTGGTGTAGTGGGCATGCGGAACAAAAATTTTTTAAAGGAGGAAATAATGGGTATCATTTCAGACACTATGGGTATATAATGTTTTCTTCAAACTCTTATTACGTTTCCACATGAAATAGAGGAGACGTGGTAGAAGGTTATTTTGTTAGAAATACGCCACATTAATAAATTTATGCGGCACAGAAGAGAAGTGAAGCCGTGTATTCATAACGGATACATGTCGCTATAGACGTATTTGCCTGTACTTATGACTATGTCTTGCTGAAGAAGCAGTTGGTGCCATTATGATGTCATTGTGGACAGAATTCTGTCCTAATATAAAATCAGTCAGAGAGGAAAAAATAAACTGTACTGGAGTGACGGGCAATATCTTCAGGCCTCATTTACACGAGCGTGTGCGTTTTGTGTGCGCAAAAAACGCTGCGTTTTGCGCGCGCAAAAGGCACTTGGCAGCTCCGTGTGTCATCCGTGTATGATGCGCGGCTGCGTGATTTTCGCGCAGCCGCCATCATAGAGATGAGGCTAGTCGACGCCCGTCACTGTCCAAGGTGCTGAAAGAGCTAACTGATCGGCAGTATCTATTTCAGCACCCTCGACAGTGAATGCCGAACACAATATACACCAACCTGTGAATAAAAAAAGACTTTCATACTTACCAAGAACTTCCTGCTTCCCCCAGTCCGGGCTCCCGGCCGTTGCCTTGGTGACGCGTCCCTCTCTTGTCATCCGGCCCCACCTCCCAGGATGACGCCGCAGTCCATGAGACCGCTGCAGCCTGTGATTGGCTGCAGCCTGTGCTTGGCCTGTGATTGGCTGAAGCTGTCACTTGGACTGAACTGTCATCCCGGGAGGTCGGACCGGAGTTATCGGTAAGTCAGAACGTCTTTTTTTTTTTACAGGTTCATGGATTTTCGGAGCGGAAGTCACTGTCCATGGTGCTGAACCAGTTTAACGCTTTCAGCACCGTGGACAGTGACTGTCTCCTGACGTCGCGTACCCGAACATTTTTTACCGGTTTCGGTCAAAACGAGTTTGGCCGAACCCGGTGAAGTTCGGTGCGCTCATCTCGAATTTGACACTCCGTTTGGATGTTTGTAAACAGAAAAGCACGTGGTGCTTTTCTGTTTACATTCAGGAGTTTGACAGCTCTTGCGCGAATCACGCAGTTCGCACGGAAGTGCTTCCGTGCGGCATGCGTGGTTTTCACGCACCCATTGACTTCAATGGGTGCGTGAGTGCGCGAAAAACGCACGATTATAGAACATGTCGTGAGTTTTTTTCTGCGCACACGCGCTGAGCGCAATTCACGCATCGTCTAAACTGCCCCATTGACTAATATAGGTGCGTACGACATGCGTGCAAAGCAAGTGACGCGGTTCACCATAACAGGCCCCTGCCCGGCAAGGTAGGAACCGCCATGTGCACAAAACAACCAATCACCTACAGAATATATAGAGGGACAGTGTCCAAAACCATCTATAGGAACAGTAAAGGATCACTAATCCCCAAAATGATGTCAGTATTTCCAGAAGAACCGTAACAAAGCCCATGGTGTATTGATAAGGAACAGCTCGATTATTAGAGATCCTCCAAATAAAAAAAAATATCATGCCCGTATCACGGTACAGAATTAGGAATGTAACCGCTGTATGTGGCAGGACATAGTCATAAGAACAGTCAAAATAAAAAAATTGTGGATGTGGGATTTTGTACTGGACAATTAATTCCAGCACTTGATCACCCACAAATAAATAAAAAAAATCATAAGGGGTAAAATTAGTTTCACGGTCTGAAAAAAATGTGCTCTACAACCTCTCCCACAAGAAATAATCCCTACTTGGAAAGCCCACGAACTAAAAAGAAAATATAAAGAAATTGACTCCCTAAAAAGGCCCCCAACCCATTATTTTTTTTGTGTTAAATTCTAGTAATTTGCAACAGTGTGAAAGGTTTTGAAACAGGGGTAGTTACAAAGGGCTGGTTTTGATGGACACATGGGGCAATAAAAGCGGGTATCCCTCCTCCTGCCATGCTCGCTACATACCCGTCACCTTTTTTGGGGATATTTTTGGGTCTCAGTGGAAGGAATAGGGTGTAAAAAGTGGCGCTCTGAAAGCCTGCACACATCCTCAGATTCGCAGGATTGTGCCGGTATAGTGGACTCAAAAAGGAGATGCTCAATGACCTTCTCCTGAAATTGAAGGAAAGTGAGCGTTCCTTGGGCTTTTTTGAAAATAACAAAACTGTTATAGGTAGCAACCTGGATGAGGTAGATTGCTACCTTTTTGTACCAGGCCTTATTTTTGCGCTTCACCAGGTAAGGCTGAAGCACCTGGTCGGAAAGGTCTACACCCCCCATAAATTTGTTGTAGTCTGTTACACAGACAGGTTTCTGCTTTGCAGTGGTAGCCCCCCTCTCCGTAATTGCCACAGTGGTGTCCGTGTGTACGGTGGACAGCATGTAGACATCCTTCTTGTCGGCCCACTTCACTGCAAGCAATTCCTGACTTGCAAGGGCCATGGATGTTCCTTTTCCCAAACGCCTGGACACCAACTGTTGTGGGAGTCCCACTCTGTTCTTCCGTACTGTCCCACAGGCCCCTGTATTTGCAGCATGGAGGGCTTTATAAAGGGCAACGCTGGTATAAAAATTGTCTGTATAGACGTGGTACCCCTTGTGCAGAAATGGCTCCATTAGGTTCCACACAATTTTGCCAGAGGTGCCAATAGTTTCTGGGCAGCCTGGGGTATAAATTTGGCAGTCCCTGCCTTCATTGATTTTGAAACCGCAGGTGTAACCCGTTGTGCTCTCGCACACTTTGTACAATTTCACCCCATATCTGGCTCGTTTGGAAGGGATGAATTGACGAAAGGAAAGACGCCCTTTGAAGCTCATGAGCGATTCATCTACTGACAAATTTTTATCAGGGGTGTACAACTTTAGAAATAAATCACTTAGAAGGGTGATTAATGGCCTTAATTTATTAAGCCGATCATAGGCTGGGTCACTTCTTGGGGGGACTTGGGAATTATCAGTAAAATGCATGAATCGCATTAGGGCCTCATAGCGGTTTCTGGACATCACTGCTGCAAATACAGGGGTAGCGTGGACAGCACTACAAGTCCAGTAGGACCGGACAGAGGGTTTTTTAACCAAACCCATATTGAGGGTAATGCCTAAAAATGTTTTGATTTCTGGGACACTTGTGGGGCTCCACATTCTGGAGTACATAGACGCAGGCTTTTGTAGAACAAACTGCCTAGCATACAGATTAGTCTGCTGGACTATCAAGTCTAGGACCGTATCACATATAAATAAATTACAAAAATTATAGGGGGTAAAATTTTGGACGTCGACACTAATTCCTGGGGTCGCTTCAAATTGGGGTACTTGGGGGGAAAATGATAGTGCAGGATCCCACATCACGGGAGGGACTGCAACACTCGGCCCTGCACTTGACACCTGACACCCTACAGCGACTGACGTATCCACCACCATAGGACTATGGGGTTCAGCGGTGGAATTAGAATCGTCACTGTCACTGTCTGGAACAAATTCTGAAGCGGTGTCTGTTTCGCTTTCAGAAGTGTCGGAACATAGCAAGGCGTAGGCTTGCTCCGCGCTGTACATACGCTGAGACATATTTATAGATGTGTATGTATATATATATATATATATATATATATATATATATATATGCCCTATAAGTCCTAACCCTAAAGTAAACCTAAAATCCTAAAAACAACACAGATAATTTTTTTTTTTTTATATATATATTTTTTTTATATTTTTTTTTTTATATAACAGACGTAAAATTAATTCTAAACGGCCCTAAACACGAACGCTAAACTAGCCCTAACCCTAAAGTAACGCTAAACTAACGCTAAACTAGAACTAACGCTAAACTAGAACTAACGCTAAACTAGAACTAACGGTAAACTAGAACTAACGCTAAACTAGAACTAACGCTAAACTAGAACTAACGCTAAACTAGAACTAACGCTAAACTAGAACTAACGCTAAACTAGCACTAACGCTAAACTAGAACTAACGGTAAACTAGAACTAACGCTAAACTAGCACTAACGCTAAACTAGAACTAACGGTAAACTAGAACTAACGCTAAACTAGAACTAACGCTAAACTAGAACTAACGGTAAACTAGCACTAACGCTAAACTAGAACTAACGCTAAACTAGAACTAACGGTAAACTAGCACTAACGCTAAACTAGCGCTGACGCTAAACTAGAACTAACGGTAAACTAGAACTAACGCTAAACTAGAACTAACGCTAAACTAGAACTAACGGTAAACTAGCACTAACGCTAAACTAGCGCTGACGCTAAACTAGAACTAACGCTAAACTAGAACTAACGCTAAACTAGAACTAACGCTAAACTAGAACTAACGCTAAACTAGCGCTGACGCTAAACTAGCGCTGACGCTAATCTAGCGCTGACGCTAATATAGATTTGATATATTATATATATATATATATATATATATATATATGTGTGTATAAGAACGATGATTTTTTATCACTTTCTTTCTTCACAGCACAGGACGCAGACTGATTTCTCTCTCCTCTCAGAACAACTACAATGGGAGGAGAGAGAAACACAGCCCATGTCCTGGCTGTGTTTTGAAAATAACTGTCAGTGATCTCTGTGATAGGTTTTATCACAGAGATCACCTGATCAGGGACCAGTCACAACGGTCCCTGATTGTTGCTGTGCCAGATGACGACACAGGTAAGACATGCAAAGCGCACTCGGGCGCCATTTTAGGGGGGGAATCGGACCGTGGGGGGGGGGGATCGGACCGGGGGGGGGAATCGGACATGAAGGGGAATCGGACGGGGGGGGATCGGACGTGGGGGGGGGCGGACGCACTATTTACCCGTTCTCTCTCCTCTCTAAGGAGTTATTCCATGAGAGGAGAGAGAAATGGCGATTATCTGCCGGTTTAGCGTGATCGCCGTGAAATAGCGATTCACGGCGATCACGTGACCAGAGACCACTCGTTATGGTCTCTGGTCGTTGCCCCGAACTCTCAGCTACCTCCGGTAGCTGAGAGAACGGAGCCCCGATCTTTAATTTTGGCGCTACTTTAGGCTAATGCGATCACGTTAAAAGGCGTCGCATTAGCCTAAAGCCCATTAGTGAGGAACGTAAAAAGGCGTACTGTTGGTCACTAAGGGGTTAATTGTGTACTAAAAACGTGTGTAGTAAGACAAAGACCAATATTCCCACCATATTGTGACAGATGTCAGTCCTACACAGGCATTCTGCACACCATATAAGTGAATACAGTGCAGTGAAATTCAGTGACTGGCAGGTGACATCTTCTCAGATTGCAGTCGTTCATGTTCTCTTTTCTTCTTCATCCGGCTCAGAACACCATGTTGACTTCCAGTCTTCTTCATCTCCAATGCCCAAGCGCGAACCACAAGATACATCATGAAAGTGTTGATGTAACCTAGATACCACGTTCACGTGACCCAATGTGCCACGTCATAGCGTATTCAAACCATGGAAGCGTTTAGTCTACATGACTACCGCCCGTCACGGTGTGCATACCTTAGATGAAAATTTCGACATATAACTAACTCTAAACCTCATAAGCTAATTTTCTTTAGCTATTATACTAGGATGTACAATACTATATTAAAATATTATCATATTAGTCATGTGTCCTAGTATTCCCACATCCAGCGATGGGTGGGATGGGTGAAACATAAAATAGTTTTCCATGAGTTTTGGACTGCAATGTGCTGCTCATCTCTCCTTTTGGGGGTAATATACAGGGAATATGGGGGTTATATAAGGGACTCCCATCATCCCTGTATATACCTGCCATCATCCCCATATATAGCCACCATTATCAGCGTATGTACCAGCACACCATTATCTCGGTATAAAATCTCCATCACCCCTGTATATACCATTAGGGTGGGCACTGTCAGCTTGCTGTGGAGTGCGGGCGTTGTGGCTAAACAAGAAGTAAATGGGGTGGGCATTGAGGATACTGTGGACCAATAGGATGCCTGAAATGCCGGTATATGGGAGAAGTCCAGCAGAATCTGAAAATATTCCTCCTCATTGCTTAAAGGCTATGTACACCTTTGCACTGTTTTTTTTTTTAATTGCCTTGTATGTATTTTGCTAAATAAATCACATTTCTAATTGGTCTAGCATTTGTCTTCTGTACCTACAGTGTATTTCAGTTTATGGCCAGCTGCTGTATTCAGTTATCTCTCTAAGGCCCTGTTCACACCTGCGTTGGTGTGTTTCGTTGTTTTGCTCCGTCAGTGGTGCAGAACAAAGGAATAACGGAAGCAATGGTTCCGTCGCACAATGGACACCGCCACCTGCCGACAGAACCCATTGACTTTAGTGGGTTCTATTGGCTTTCCGTCAGGCGGTGGGCCGTGATTTTACCAGAGACAATAGTGCAAATGTGAACGAGGCCTTATCCGTCAGTCATCACCCTAATGGCAAACTGAGCAGCTCCTCCTTTGCAGGCTCATGAACAAGCATTTACTGTAATATCTGTGCATGTGCATGGTCCTATTTACGGCATACCTCCTAATCATCCCGGATACAGCGGGACAGTCCAGGATTCCGGGCGGTGTTACGCTGTCCCAAGCGGCCGGTGGTATGTCTTGGTGTCAACTGTATCTGCGTCCTTAGGATGCAGATACAGTTGAATCCAATCCTAATGTAAGGGATAGTCAGCTCCCTGCATCAGTATTAGTACTACTCGTCGAGGAATTCCCGGGCACAGTGCTACTTTAAGTGCAGAGCCCCTTGTCTCACTATCCATATATGGACATTGACGTCGGGGACTACTCCTGGAGCGGAATCCACTGCCAGAGCATTGCCGATGGTCTAGGGGGGGATTCCGCTCCTAGGCGGAACCCCTGTCATCACTGTCCATCTATGTACAATTACATCAAGGTCTCCTCCTGGAGTGCGATCCCTGGCCACAGCGTGGCCGACGCTCTGGACAGGGATTCTGCTCCTATAGGGAATGCCTTACATCACTGTCCATATATGGACAGTGACAGCAGGGGCTCCTCCTGGAGTGGAATCCCTGGGGTGTGTGGCACCATCTACATGGGCACTGTGTGTGACACTATCTATATGGGCACTGGCGCTTTATATCAGCGCACTGGTACTAGGGGTAGTTAAGGTGGCATTAAACTGTATGGGGGCAGCTATTTGTCATTACACTGTGTGGGGGTTCCTATGGGAACATAATACTGAGTGGGCTGAACCGGTTATGTGTGGGCAGAGACTACTTAGATTAGATACTTGAAAGTTGGTAGGTATGTTTACTGGTGTGTGCTGGGGCAGAGCGAGTGTGTCTACTCCAAATTTGCAGCATAAGGCAATGAGGTTGCTTTACCACATGCCAATGCGGCAATTTTGGGAATTGCTCCCTCTAGTGACCAGCACATGGAAATGTTATAAATTAGAATCTAAATTATAATATTTCCTGAATTGTGAAAAAAATAAAAAAATTAAAACAATGTGTAATCATTTATATACTAACTGTTTAACTGAAAAAAAATAAAAAATTATTTCTAGCGACACATTCCCTTTAATACTGGCGTTTCATACAGCAGTCCTATTAAACAGTTTGCTGGAGTAAGATGCAACACATTTATTAACAGGCGAACAACTCTTAATAAATGTGTTGCATCTTTTAGCTGCATCGCGGCCTGTCATCAGTACTTTCTACGTGCTGCGGCCTGTCATCAGTACTTTCTACGTGATGCGGCCTGTCATCAGTACTTTCTACGTGCTGCGGCCTGTCATCAGTACTTTCTACATGCTGCGGCCTGTCATCAGTACTTTCTATGTGCTGCGGCCTGTCATCAGTACTTTCTACGTGCTGCGGCCTGTCATCAGTACTTTCTACGTGCTGCGACCTGTCATCAGTACTTTCTACGTGCTGCGGCCTGTCATCAGTACTTTCCACGTGCTGCGGCCTGTCATCAGTACTTTCTACGTGCTGCGACCTGTCATCAGTACTTTCTACGTGCTGCGGCCTGTCATCAGTACTTTCCACGTGCTGCGGCCTGTCATCAGTACTTTCTACGTGCTGCGGCCTGCTGTACATTTAAAGTACATTTTTAAAATGTATTTTATTATCTGATTTGGGGGGCAAACAGTCTGATTGGGGGGAGGTATGGGTCTGGCACGGACCTTTGCCTTGTTACGCCCCCCAGAGATAAATCTGGGCCGCACTATACATATAGATTTCTGCTATAATTTCCATCAGTTACTGGCGTAAATTATAGTAAAATTGTTGGCCGTTTCTGCTAAGCCCCGCTCATATTTTGCCCACAAAAATTTCAACATTTGTGCATTTTGTGAATTTTCTACGCTAGTAAACTATTGTAGAAAGGTTAATATATTCCCCCCAAAGGCTACAGACCGTAATACAATATCTTAATGTAAGGGGGGATTCACACGAGCGTGTATTCGGTCCGTGCGGGCCGCGTGGTTTTCACGCGGCACGCATGGACCAATACAAGTCTATGGGGCAGTACAGACAGTCCGTGCTTTTTGCGCAGCGTTTGTCTGCTGCGCAAAAAGCGCGACAGGTTCAATAACTCTGCGTATTTCGCGCATCACGCACCCATTGAAGTCAATGGGTGCGTGAAAATCACGCGCACCACACGGAAGCACTTCCGTGGGACGAGCGTGATTCGCGCAACAGCAGTGAAAAGGATGAATGAAAACCGAAAAGCACCACGTGCTTTTCTGTTTCCGAACATCCAAACGGAGTGTCTTTGCGATGAGCGAAGCCGGACAAGCGTACCGAACTTCACCGGGTTCGGCCAAACTCGTTTTGGCCGATCCCGGCAAAAAAATTATCGGTACGCGACGTCAGGAGATAGTCACTGTCCATGGTGCTGAAAGAGTTAAACTGTTTCAGCACCATGGACAGTGACTTGCGATCCCAAAATACATTAACCTGTAAAAAAAAACGAAGTTCTAACTTACCGATTACTCCTGTCTCCTTCCTGCAGTCCGACCTCCCGGGATGACACTTCAGTTCAAGTGACAGCTCCAGCCAATCACAGGCCAAGCACAGGCTGCAGCCAATCACAGGCTGCAGCGGTCACTTGGACTGCTGCGTCATCCAGGGAGGTGGGGCCCGATGTCAAGAGAGGCGCGTCACCAAGGACGCGTCACCAAGGACGCGTCACCAAGGCAACGCCCGGGAAGTTCTCGGTAAGTAGGAACTTTATATTTTTTTTTTACAGGTTTTTCGCTGTTGTGTTCGGCATTCACTGTCGAGGGTGCTGAAAGATTTAGCTCTTTCAGCACCTTGGACAGTGACGGGCGTTGACAAGCCTCATCTCTATGATGGCGGCTGCGCGAAAATCACGCAGCCGCGCATCAGACACGCATGACACACGCAGCTGTCAAATGGTTTTTGCGCTCGCAAAACGCTGCGTTGTTTGCGCGCGCAAAAACGCAACGTTCGTGTGAATCTGCCCTAAGGATGTGTACACTTAATTGTGCAGCAACGCTTGTTGTCTCCATTCTATGTCAGTGTGGGAAGTAGATGTCCGGCCTTATGATTTTGTGATATGTGATAGACCCAGAATCCCAATCACCAAACCAAAGAATGCAAAATAAAGACACAAAACATTATAATTGGGTGTTAAATGGTCAAAACTTTTATTATATTATATGACCAAACCCAAAATGGCAAACCTCCGACTCACGAAGAGTCACCCTCCAGCACGCAGGAAAGGAAAAACCCCCTGTGGGGGAAACCTCTAGGGAAACCATGGCTGGAGGATTGCCCTTCCTCTGGGCTTAGAAGGTGCCAAAATATCATTTGTAGCAGAATTTGTACGTTTTCTCAGATTTTCAAGGAAAGACATTACAATGAACGAACAACATAAAACACATAAATCGGCTGATCTGGTTGGCTAGGCGGATGTCTCTCTTCCTGGGCACCCATTAAAATGAATGGGTGATCCACGGATGAGACGGGTCCTCCAGATGCCTCCTTGTAGCACCTGTCTCCGCTCTGGCTAATAGGGGGGGATCTCCTGCTGGAAACCCCCCTCTATTACAGACAACCCGTGTGAAGAGGATGGCATCACTGTGATGAAGAAGTGGTCTGGGGTGAAGGGTTTCCCTGCTAGAACCTACAAATTACATCAGGTCGGCATTGGTGGGGAAGTCAAGCTCAAGGTCCTCAGTCCCATCCAATATGGCGCTGAATGTGGCAGTAAAACCTTCTAATATGGAATCTTCTTTATGTCATAAACATTTGTATTTATGACATCAGCGCATTCATCATCATTACTACAGGAGTTTATTACCACTGCACAACTCATACATTGTGACGTCACCCACAGTGGTCTGAAGTGTTAACCCTTTAATGACTGGTCCTCCGTGGGCTTTACCCATGGAGTGTTTGGAGACATGTTGGAGCTGTGGGGGAATGGTAGGTACGCTTACTGACATCTGATGGGATTGTAGGCACATCGCACCATTTTGGGTGGCAATAAATTCTCTCTTTGAACATGCCCTCTCCGCTCCATTCTCTCCAGATCTATTTCTTTCCAGAAGAAGGTTCTCCTCCATTTATTCAGACTAGGTTGTGCCTAGACATTGGAAGTCTACAATTCCCCGGTACAAATCTAAATGTTTGGCCACATTCACTGATATTCAGAATCCAGCAACTCTGCCGATTGTTGAAGTAATCTCAGGCATTTTCTGAGTAGTTGACCGCTAACCCCCTCCACTCTGCTACCTCGCTGTAGTGTCCGACCATTACATTGTTTCTTCTCTCTCTGTAATTGTCGTCTGTCTATTGCTTGTTGTAATAAAGATTGAGCAGAGTTACTGCAGTTAAGCGGTGATAAATATTCTTCTACGTCCTGCTCCTGAGGTGACCTCAGGGAGAACAGAAGCCTCCCATGGAGCAGAAGAGACCGGGGTGGTGGACATTGTTAGGTAAAGGTTAAAGGGAACCTGTCACCAGCATTTTACTGATTAAACCAGCAATACCAGGGGGGGGGGGTGGGTGAAATATCATTTCTATTTAACCTAAAACTGTCTTCTTAGTCGGCTCTGTAGCTTTAGTATTCAGTTTTTGAGTTATCTTCATTCCTCAAGTCTTCCCGAGTTTACCCCGCCTCTTTACTTTTGATTGACAGCTCCTCTCCTTCCCCCAGCACACAAAATCCCGCACTTGTGCATTGATGTCCTCTTCTGGGGTGAGCGTACAACGGGACACAGAATTATTACGATAAAAGGCGCAACATGTTTACAGACCGTTATTTACAGTCGGAGGAGGAGTTTAGGAGAGGGGATAACGGCAATGACATTTTGATAGCAGCGGCCAGTAAGGGATAAGTAAAGTTCAATAGGTGAAATGCTGGTGACGGGTTCCCTTTAAGTTATAGACTTACCATCAGGGGTGCTCAGGGATATGCCGCTAATCCCCAAGTCAAGACTAGCTAGGAGGTCAAGGCTTCCTGAGCCCTGCTCACACCATAGTCAGGAGCCCCCCAGCTTGACTGTGTCTGATTTGGGACAGGTAGTGGCTCAATTACTGGCTGGTGTTAGAGAGGCTTTGGTGCAGCGTGAGGTCCCACCACCTGTGGTCCCCGTTGCTCCTTCTCCTGTGGCGGCATGGTACGGTTCGGTATCGGGGGCTGCGGCGCTAGGTTCTAAAGTCACTGGGAGTGCTGGGGGGTCTGGCGATCCTGTTGCGGTTCAACTGCATGGGGTTCGGTTAGCCAAATGTTTGTTTTGAGGGCTCCCTTAAGACGGAGGTTAGATATCGTATTTGGCGTGATGAATATGTTGACATTTTCTCTCTTTTGCCGTTAGAGAAATTAAATTTGAATAGAGGAAAGTCTGACGAGAGTAAGGCTGGATTCACACGAGCACATTACGTCCGTACAAGTCCCGGACCGAACACACTGCTGGGATCCACAATAAGTGTCAGACAATATTAGCACCATACAATACAATACTGCTGTAGTATAGCGCCCTAATAATACGGTGTACTGAACACTAAATGAAATTTACTACATATTTCAAGGAATTTTCCAGGAACATTTAAATGGGTTTATATGGCCACAAAACATAAAAAAAACAAAAACCTTTACAATATACTGATGTTCTCCCTTCCAGGCTGTATCACGTGCTTGTATTGTCAGGTCAGTGTGATCGCTCTAGTATCTGATCCCATCAGAGGAAAGCAGGAAAAACCTTCCCACATCTCTCCCTTATGGAAACGTTTTCCCTTCATTCCACTAATGGGAACCATATAAAAAAGACACAATTGCCTAATACAACAGAATACATACAGGAGAAAATAAGAAAACAGTGTCTAAGCTTTACACTATAGTACCGGGGGGGATTGTGTACAAAAAGGAAAAATAAGATGTACGGCCACCAAGACGAGCCGGAGATCCTTCAGCTTCAATTAGAGTCTGTTCACATGTGGATTTTCACCACATTTTATTAAATTGGCATTAGAATTTTAGTGATCTGAATAGTAATCTGAAAATTGGTAACTGTTTTCCTGCCATTTTTTTTTCATTTTTCAAAGGTTTAATTTATAATTTTGCAAAAAAACAAACGGACAAAAAACTACAAAACATGAAAAGCAAATAATAACACATTGAATTCTATTTAACCAACAAACCCAACCAGTCACACAGAGGCGTCCATTTCCTCATCTAAGGCTTCGTTCACATCTGTGTCAGGGCTCCGTTCATGGGTTCCGTCGAACCTTTCCGTCAGAGAAACCCATGAATGGCGTTTCCATTTATCACCGTTGTGTGAGGGTTCCATCGTTTTGACAGAATGAATAGCACAGTTGACTACAGTATTTATTCCGTCAAAATAACAGAACCCTTACACAACGGTGATAAACGGAAACCATTTGCACCGAATCCGTCACCATTAAAATCAATGGTGATGCAAACGGAAACCTATGGTTTCAGTTTGGAGTCCGTTCATGGGTTTCCCTGACAGAAAGGTCCGACGGAACCCATAAACGGAGTCCCAGCGCCGATGTGAACGAAGCCTTAGTTGTAAGGATAGATAATGATTTCCTTCACATTTGAGCTACATGTTACGTAGCCGTTTCTTTCAGCTTAACCCATCGGGACCAAATCTTTTCTAATTTGTAGGGACATTTCCTACTCATATATAAAATGTTATACAGGAGGACATATTTATTGACAAGTTGTAACCAATAGTAAAGGGCAGGGGGAAGGGTCTGTGGATGTCCAGGTCATATACCCCTGTGTTTTTTATATGTTGTAAGAATCCTCGAAGGAAACACCACGTTGGTACATATCGTATAATCTGTCCCTGAAAAATCTGAGAAAAGCTCAAAATATGCATGAAAAGATTTAGGCCTCGGTCACACAGCGCAGAACATGCACTTCTATTAAATACAGGATTGCTGACAACATGTCGCCAACTGGAGTTTCGCCATAGCAGTTTCATCTGGGGCCAGTGTGAGGAATGGGGGGAACCACTTTGTCTATTTTGCTGCAGGTGGAGAGAGACTTTTTCCGGGACTATTTCTGTCATTTGCCCCTTGTCCTGAGCTCAGGAGGTTCTTAATTCAAATGAGACAAGCAGCCGATCAAACTGGGAATCCAGTGAACCAGTCCAAACCAGTGTAGAAGTGTCTGAAAATAATCCTCTCCACTGTCACCTTCAGACTGTCCGACCATTAGGCCTCATTTATACGAGCGTAATATACGCGCGTGCGACGCGCGTGCTTTTCACGCGTGTCGTACACACCTATATTAGTCTATGGGGCAGTGTAGACGATGCGTGAATTTTGTGCAGCGCAAGTGTGTTGCGTAAAACTTACGACATGTTCTATAATCGTGCGTTTTTCGCGCATCACGCACCCATTGAAGTCAATGGGTGCGTGAAAACCACGCATGCCGCACGGAAGCACTTCCGTGCGAACTGCGTGATTCGCGCAAGAGCTGTCAAAAGGATGAATGTAAACATAAAAGCACCACGTGCTTTTCTGTTTACAAACATCCAAACGGAGTGTCAAATTAGAGATGAGCGCACCGAACTTCACCGGGTTCGGCCGAACTCGTTTTGACCGAACCCGGCAAAAAATGTTCGGGTACGCGACGGCAGGGTACAGTCACTGTCCACGGTGCTGAAAGAGTTAAACTGGTTCAGCACCATGGATAGTGACTTCCGATCACAATATACATTTACGTGTAAAAAAAACAAGAGGTTCTGACTTACCGATAACTCCCGGCTTCTTCCTCCAGTCCGACCTCCCGGGATGACAATTCAGTCCAAGTGACAGCCAATCACAGGCTGCAGCGGTCTCATGGACTGCCGCGTCATCCTGGGAGGTGGGGCCGGATGACAAGAGAGGGACGCGTCACCAAGGCAACGGCCGGGAGACCGGACTGGAGGAAGCAGGAAGTTCATGGTAAGCATGAACGTCTTTTTTTTATTCACAGGTTGGTGTATATTGTGATCGGAACTCACTGTCGAGGGTGCTGAAAGAGTTACTGCCGATCAGTTAGCTCTTTCAGCACCTTGGACAGTGACGGGCGTCGACTAGCCTCATCTCTATGATGGCGGCTGCGCGAAAATCACACAGCCGCGCATCATACACGGATGACATACGGAGCTGTCAAGTGCATTTTGCGCGCGCAAAACGCAGCGTTTTTTGCGTGCGCAAAACGCACACGCTCCTGTAAATCAGGCCTAATGGTGAGGATATGCGTAGCAGCCGCCGCAGGTGGGCATGGATTATACATTTATAGTTGATGATACTTTTGATTGTTGTGTTTTTATTTACAAGTTTAGCACCAAGCGCGTCGCCTATGTAAACATGTATGCCGCCTATGTAAACATGTATGCCACCTATGTAAACATGTATGCCGCCTATGTAAACATGTATGCCGCCTGTGTAAACATGTATGCCGCCTATGTAAACATGTATGCCGCCTATGTAAACATGTATGCCACCTATGTAAACATGTATGCCGCCTATGTAAACATGTATGCCGCCTGTGTAAAAATGTATGCTGCCTATGTAAACATGTATGCCGCCTATATAAACGTGTATGTGTATATAATTTCAGTGCTTTGCTGCCATCTAGTGCACAAACTGCATAAATAGTTTGTGTAGTGCTGTTGTGTTATGTGTGCAGGACCTGTGATCACATGACCAGAGAGGCAAATTCTCAATCTTTATTTAACAGGAGTTTAGCACAATATTTAAATATGCAATATTTAAAAACAAATCGCCATCTTAAAGTCGTCAAACTGCATATTATGAGAGGAAAATGAGTGTTATGCTATGTTGTTGATATATACATTGTGTATTACGTGTTATTCCACTTAAGTAAACATATAACAGATCATTCCTCCAATTAAGAGCCTTCGGGAATCTTGTATGAAGCTGCAGATCGCAGAACGCCTCCCTATTCAGGAAGTGTCTTCTCCAATCTCCACCCGTCTTTGGTTTCTTCACTTCTTCAAGGCCATAAAAACATTGGGGGGAATTTATTAAGATGGCATTTCATATGCCAGTCTTAATATAAAGAAAGTTGGAGTAAGATGAAATACAGTTATTAAATGTGTCACATCTTTCGGCCGTTCGTGCGCCACAATCGTTATGCAGCGACCGCGGCCATGCTCCATCCATTCCCCCTACCCATCCGACATAATGTAAAATAAAAAATAAGTATAATCTTTTCTCCGCTTCTCTTCTTCCCCCTTGATCCCCTAAGGCTCCCTGCTGCCCATACAATGCACTGACACCGAGCAGCGTCAGGTACTTTATATGTGACACAGCACTCAACGTCATCAGTGCATTGTATGAGCCGCAGGCTGCGGAGAGAACATGAGGGGACCAGAAGAGGAGTGCTGAGGTGAGCATTCAATTTTTATTTAATTGCCCGATAGAGGGGATGGAGAGGAGCCTGGCATGGGCCTCTACCTTGCTACGCTCCACATAGTGACATTTTTGCCAATTATTAGCAGGCGGGGATTTCCACTATAGTTTACGCCAGGTGTAAATTATTATAAATTTGTTGGGGTGCTGTCACCCCGCCCCCTTTTGGGAAGCCCCCTTTTAGAAAACTGGCGTAGAAAGGTTAATACATTTCCCCATAAGCTTTAAAAATTGCCATTATGTGTTTCTAAGAAGTGTTTTTCTGCACCGGGAGGCATTAGTGGTTTTTTGTTTTTGTATCTGAAATGTGTTCTACATTGCGCGTTTTGAACTTTCTAATCGTGCGGCCTACAGATGTAGCCGGCTTTATCTTGACTTTCAACGCCTTAAACAGGCTCTGTCACCACATTATAAGCGGCCTATATTGTACATGATGTGATCGGCGCTGTAATGTAGATAACAGTGGTCCTAGTAATAAAGAGGCTCTGTCACCACATTATAAGTGGCCTATATTGTACGTGATGTGATCGGCGCTGTAATGTAGATAACAGTGGTCCTAGTAATAAAGAGGCTCTGTCACCACATTATAAGTGGCCTATATTGTACGTGATGTGATCGGCGCTGTAATGTAGATAACAGTGGCCCTAGTAATAAACAGGCTCTGTCACCACATTATAAGTGCCCTATCTTGTACATGATGTGATCGGCGCTGTAATGTAGATAACAGTGGTCCTAGTAATAAAGAGGCTCTGTCACCACATTATAAGTGCCCTATCTTGTACATGATGTGATCGGCACTGTAATGTGGATTACAGTGGTCCTAGTAATAAAGAGGCTCTGTCACCACATTATAAGTGGCCTATCTTCTACATGATGTGATTGGCGCTGTAATGTAGATTATAGCAGTGTTTTTATTTAGAAAAACGATCATTTTTGACGGAGTTATTACCTATTTTAGCTTTATGCTAATGACTTTCTCAATGGACAACTGGGCGTGTTTTACTATATGACCAAGTGGGCGTTGTACAGAGGAGTGTATGACGCTGACCAATCAGTGACAAATCAGTGTCATACACTTCTCCCCATTCATTTACTCTGCAGATAGCGATATATCTATATCGCTATGTGCAGTCACATAAACACACTATAACGCTACTCATGTGTCATGACCATGAATATACATTACCTCCAACCAGGACGTGACGTGTATTCATTCTCCTGACCACTTCTCTGCACGTCTCTGTGATTTACAGCACAGCACAGCGAGTTCTCGCTGTGAATGACAGTTTACAGCGTAATCTCGCAAGACTACACCTGCTATGCTATAAATCACAGAGACGCTACAGAAGTGGTCAGGAGAATGAATACACGTCACGACCTGGCTGGAGGTAATGTATATTCATTGTCATGACACATGAGTAGCGTTATAGTGTGTTTATGTGACTGCAAATAGCGATATAGATACAGTATATCGCTATCTGCCGTGTAAATGAATGGAAAGAAGTGTATGACACTGATTGGTCGCAGATTAGTCAACGTCATACACTCCTCTTTACAACGCCCACTTGGCCATATAGTAAAACACGCCCAGTTGTCCATTGAGAAACTCATTAGCATAAAGCTAAAATAGGTCATAACTCCGTCAAAAAGGATCATTTTTCTAATTAAAAAACACTGATGTAATCCACATTACAGCGCCGATCACATTATGTAGAAGACAGGGCACTTATAATGTGGTGACAGAGCCTCTTTATTACTAGGACCACTGTTATCTACATTACAGCGCCGATCACATCATGTACAAGATATAATGTGGTAACAGAGCCTCTTTATTACTAGGACCACAGTTATCTACATTACAGCGCCGATCACATCATGTACAAGATAGGCCACTTATAATGTGGTGACAGAGCCTCTTTATTACTAGGACCACTGTTATCTACATCACAGCGCCGATCACATTATGTTGAAGATAGGGCACTTATAATGTGGTGACAGAGCCTCTTTATTACTAGGACCACTGTTATCTACATTACAGCGCCGATCACATTATGTAGAAGATAGGGCACTTATAATGTGGTGACAGAGCCTCTTTAAATACACAGTGGCAGTGTTTTGACTTTTTAATGACTTTTGTTGTGTGATATCACGCTGCTGCAAGTTATCCGAGTCAAGATAAAGATGGCTACATCCGTACATACACATTGTTTGCATTTAATGGCATAAATTACATGATGCTTAGTACAATTTTTATAAACGCATCAATATCGTAAGTACTTTTTAAAAAAGAAAAAACTTTTTGGGGGAAAGTCAAGTTTTGTTGTTAGCGACACTGTAGAAAAGACTTGTGACAACATGTAACTAAGAGATCTCATCCTCTAGGTGACCCAAGGGCTGCCTTTACCCACAATTTGTGTCAGGACTGGATCCGGATTTAACATGGGTTCGTTTTTTCTGAATAATTTTTTTATATTTCTCCAAACTTTTGGCTCTATGCCGTTGAAGAAACCGGTAATTGATCTCTCGTGGTTCAGTATTATTAAACAAGATGGATTCTTGTGTCCTTTGTTTTGATGCCCTTCTTAACATCCATTGTTAATATCCTGTAAGATGTAATCCACGGTCAATATTTATACATTGGTTGTGAAATGTCTTGTCATTTGAGCAGGCTACCCTAGTTCTTATAAGGTCCCCTGTAGGTATTGCCTAGATGGTGTGAGCTGGGTGACAGCTCCTAGCATTAAGGATGGTAGTGCCCGAAGAGGGTTCACAAAATGTTTCCTGTTCTGTATTACAATTCCCCTGTAACATAATCTCGAAGAAGGTAACAGAATCCATGGATGCCGAGCCTGTAACATTCTAAATTAAATGTATTGGTTTTATTGTATTCCATAAATGGTGGTACAGACACCACATAATGACCCCTAAACAAAAAAAAAGATCGTCGATGTAGCGTCCATCCCACACAATCCACTCGTAAAAGGGATTATTGGCTGAAAAAATGTTCTTCTCCCACCAGGTCATAAACAAATTGTCAATGGAGAGGGAGAATTTTGACCCCATCAGGGCGTCTTCTGTCTGCAATAAAATAAAACTATCAAGGCAGAAGTAATTATGTGAGCGCAGATACTCCACTGACATTAAAATAAATTCTTGTAGACATTTGGAATACCTGGTGTATTTCCGCAAATGGAATTCCATTGCCTTGATTGCCGGAATATGTGTTATGCAGGCAGGCCCGCCATCAGAAATGTCTGGGCTTCATACAGTCAGTGAAATTCCATTTGAGGAAATACATCTGGGTCCCCCATTATTAGGGGATTTGGAGAGGTGGCAACGGAAAGTCGTGGGATGGGAGCAGGACGCAAAGTGCCAGGGACTCTGTGAGCGGGCGGAGGAGTAGGCTAAGAGAACGGGAGGTGGCCGAGGCGGGAGTTGGGCCAGAGTGGATATGACGCTTGACTGGGGTCTGGGGAGGGGAAGGGGAGAGAGACCGGTGGGAAGGCGAGAGAGGCCGGTGGGAAGGGTAGAGAGACCGGTGGGAAGGTGGGAGAGAAGGGGCAAGATAAAAAAATAATTAAACTGAATCTACTGCTTTAAAACAGAGTCACTCACCAAGTTGCAGAGCTGGCCGTTGCTTCTGGCCCCTGCATGGGTCCCATTCCTTTCTACAAACCAATTACTGCTGATCATAACCTTGATGAGCGGTGGCTGCCCACTTTAAATTACTTTTGTGGCCAGACCCCTGACAGCAGTACCAGCGGTACTACCCTGATGGCAGGCCTGTTTTGCAGGGGTACTAGCCAACTACGTCACAGATAACCCAAGTTTCAAGACCATGCAAAGTTATGGATTTTTGGCATCCCATGAAATATGGGAACAATAGGGAATTCTATCAGTAAGTATTCTGCCTGTTTCTTGGCTAATACTCCTAATCAAATTCCTTCTTCCAGCAGATTTTTTAAAGATTCCTTACATGTGGTTGTAACGGCAGGGGGTAGGGAGACGGACAAGTGAGCCCTAATCTACCCGCCACTCTGTCCCTGCCTACTTGCAACGACCCGCCCTAGGCGACGGGGTACAACTGGAGCGGCGGTCCCTGCGCTCAGTAAGTGCACGACAAACACGACAAACATACAAGGAACACAAGCAAGGAAAAGGGGCCGTTGCCCACGGCAACACCGTGAGCAACCAGAGTGGTGAACGAGCCGAGTCAAGCCAGGAGTGTGCGAGGTACAAAACGAAAAGCAGAAGAGTAGTCGGTAAGCCAGGGTCGGTATGGAGCAGGATCAAAAATAGCAGGAGCTGTAGCTGGGCCAGGAACCACAAGGAAGGAAACCAAAGCAATAACAAGCACCGAGGGACAGGAAGTGCAGGCTTAAATAGACGAGGGCGGGAGCTAGCTGAGTCTGGCCAGGTTACGATAGGCTCTCCCACTCCTAAGCCTGCCAGCCTGAATGGTGGAAGCAGGAGTCAGTCTCAGGGAAGTATTCTCAGGTGCTGACTGATTAGTTCTGGGAGTTAACCCCGCAGTGCCTGGCAGATCCTTTACAGTACCCCCCCTTTTATGAGGGGCCACCGGACCCTTTCTAAGTGGACCTGGCTTACTGGGGAAACGCAGGTGGAACCTCCTGACCAATACCCCAGCGTGAACATCCCGGGCGGGTACCCAAGTCCTCTCCTCGGGCCCGTATCCTCTCCAATGGACCAGGTACTGGAGGGAGCCTTGGACCATCTTGCTGTCCACAATCCTGGCCACCTCGAATTCCACCCCCTCCGGGGTGAGGATGGGAACAGGAGGTCTCCTCGAGGGAGCCAAGGACGGGGAGCAGCGTTTGAGGAGGGAGGCATGAAACACGTCGTGTATCCGAAAAGACGAGGGTAACTACAGCCGGAAGGAGACAGGATTGAGGACCTCAATGACCTTATACGGCCCAATAAACCGGGGAGCAAACTTCTTGGACGGAACCTTGAGACGCAAGTTCCTAGACGACAACCACACCAGATCCCCGACCATAAACAGGGGGTTAGCAGAACGTTTTTTATCAGCCTGAGTTTTTTGTACGCTCTGGGACACCTCTAGGTTTTTCTGAACCTGGGCCCAGACTGTGCACAGTTCCCGATGAACGACCTCTACCTCAGGATTGTTGGAACTACCAGGTGAAACGGAGGAGAACCGTGGATTAAACCCAAAATTACAAAAAAAAGGAGAGACCCCAGACAAGTTACTGACCCGGTTATTAAGGGAAAATTCGGCGAGGGGAATGAAAGAGACCCAATCAAATTGACAGTCAGAGACAAAACACCTTAAGTATTGTTCTAGAGACTGATTAGTCCTCTCCGTTTGGCCATTGGTTTCAGGATGGAAGGCAGAGGAGAAGGACAGATCAATCCCCAACTTCATACAGAAGGCTCTCCAAAACAATGAAACAAATTGTACCCCTCTGTCCGAAACAATATTGACAGGGACCCCATGGAGACGCAGGATGTGTTTGACAAACAAGGTAGCCAACGTTTTGGCGTTGGGTAGTTTCTTGAGGGGCACAAAGTGGCACATCTTACTGAAGCGGTCCACCACCACCCACACCACCGACTTGCCTTGGGATGGAGGCAAATCGGTGATAAAATCCATGGAGATATGTGTCCAAGGTCTCTGGGGAATGGGCAACAAACGCAGTAAGCCCGCTGGTCGGGACCTGGGAGTCTTGAACCTAGCACAAACCTCACAAGCGGCGACGTAGGCCTTAACGTCTTTAGGCAACCCAGGCCACCAATAATTTCTGGTAATGAGGTGTTTGGTACCCAGGATGCCTGGATGGCCAGATAGTGCGGAGTCATGATTTTCCCTAAGTACCCTTAGCCGGAATTGCAGGGGAACAAACAGCTTGTTCTCAGGAAGGTTCCCGGGAGCTGCACCTTGATCAGCAGCAATTTCAGAGACTAAATCAGAATCGATCGAGGAAATGATTATACCTGGAGGCAAAATACAAGCAGGATCTTCCTCCGAAGGAGGGCTGGCCATGAAGCTACGCGACAGTGCATCAGCCTTAATATTTTTAGACCCAGCCCTATAGGTAACCAAAAAATTGAATCCTGGTAAAAAATAACGCCCATCGAGCTTGTCTCGGGTTTAGCCTCCGGGCAGATTCTAGGAACACCAGATTCTTGTGGTCGGTAAGGACCGTTACCTGGTGCCTAGCCCCCTCCAGGAAGTGGCGCCACTCTTCAAATGCCCATTTAATGGCTAAGAGTTCGCGGTTGCCAATATCATAGTTACCTTCAGTTGGCGAAAACTTCCTGGAGAAGTAGGCACAGGGGCGGAGATGGGTGAGGGACCTGGTACCCTGGGACAAGACAGCCCCCACTCCCACCTCAGATGCGTCAACTTCCACGATAAATGGCTCCATTTGGTTGGGCTGAACCAGCACCGGGGCCGAGACAAAGCACTTCTTAAGGACCTCAAAAGCCTGGACAGCCTCAGGAGGCCAGTGGAGGAGATACCACATAAACGTTCACGTTGTCGTTCCCTGAGACGTCGGTCAAGTCGTATCGCTAAAGCCATAACCTGGTCTAGGGAGTCAGAAGAGGGATAGCTAACTAGCAGGTCTTTCAGGGCATTCGACAGACCCAACCTAAACTGGCACCTTAAGGCAGGGTCATTCCACCGAGAAGCTACGCACCACTTCCGAAAGTCAGAGCAATACTCCTCAACAGGTCTCTTACCCTGACTTAAGGTCACCAGCTGACTCTCGGCAAAGGCAGTCCTGTCAGTCTCGTCATAAATAAGTCCGAGAGCAGAAAAGAAACAATCAACGGAGGAAAGTTCAGGGGCGTCAGGAGCCAAGGAGAAGGCCCACTCTTGGGGCCCTTCCTGGAGCCGGGACATAATTATACCCACCCGCTGGCTCTCAGAACCTGAGGAATGAGGCTTTAAACGAAAGTAAAGCCTACAACTCTCCCGAAAGGAGAGAAAAGTCCTCCGGTCCCCTGAGAACCGGTCGGGCAACTTGAGGTGGGGTTCAAGAGGTGCGGTGCGGGGAACTACCAGGGTAGCATCAGGCTGGTTGACCCTCTGAGCCAGGGCCTGGACCTGTAGGGAGAGACCCTGCATTTGCTGAGCCAGGGTCTCACGGGGATCCATAGTGGTGTCAGGGACCAGGGGTAGACTAGGTATGGGCTTGTAATTATGTAACGGCAGGGGGTAGGGAGACGGACAAGTGAGCCCTAATCTACCCGCCACTCTGTCCCTGCCTACTTGCAACGACCCGCCCTAGGCGACGGGGTACAACTGGGCGGCGGTCCCTGCGCTCAGTAAGTGCACGACAAACACGACAAACATACAAGGAACACAAGCAAGGAAAAGGGGCCGTTGCCCACGGCAACACCGTGAGCAACTAGAGTGGTGAACGAGCCGAGTCAAGCCAGGAGTGTGCGAGGTACAAAACGAAAAGCAGAAGAGTAGTCGGTAAGCCAGGGTCGGTATGGAGCAGGATCAAAAATAGCAGGAGCTGTAGCTGGGCCAGGAACCACAAGGAAGGAAACCAAAGCAATAACAAGCACCGAGGGACAGGAAGTGCAGGCTTAAATAGACCGAGGGCGGGAGCTAGCTGAGTCTGGCCAGGTTACGATAGGCTCTCCCACTCCTAAGCCTGCCAGCCTGAATGGTGGAAGCAGGAGTCAGTCTCAGGGAAGTATTCTCAGGTGCTGACTGATTAGTTCTGGGAGTTAACCCCGCAGTGCCTGGCAGATCCTTTACAGTGGTGCTTGGTTTCGCCACAAGTTTGCGATATGTCGATTCATTGTCTAAAATGGTATGAACGTGTCTAGGATATAAACAGAAATCTAGAACAACTCCTGCTCCGTAAGATTTGGAGGACACAGTTATACGCTGGATATATGGTGAGCACCTCTGTGTTTTCACCGTTAGCCCTTATGTGTACATAGTGAACCTTTTAGAAGGTTAATCTTTACCCGCTAAGGTGGAAGGGTTGGTTCCAATGCCTAGTTATGGTGGTGTCTGAGGAAATAAAGGTCCTTTTAGACGTCCCGATACTGACCATGAAAACCAGCACCAATCGACGATACAGCGTGTCACAAGGATCAATCATCGGTAATGTATGGGGAAAACAATCGTTACTACACCAGACCCTGCACCGATCTGCCAGTCCAGCTGCCTCCGGGCACTGGACAACACTGCCGGAAGCAGATGGCTCCGACCACTGCATAGCGGCCGTTCGGCAGAACTGCAGCTCGGCCTCTATTCTTTGACCGGAGCCGTCTGCTTCCGGCAGTTTTGTCCGGTGCACGGAGGCAGCTGGAGTGGCGGATCGGTGCGGGGTCCAGGTGTCGGACACGCACCAATCATATACTGAAGACCTATCCAGTGGATAGGTCATCAGTTGTCAGAACGTGGAAAACCCCTTTAAAGGGAAGGTGTCACAAATTTTTTTTTTTTTTATATAATATTGATTTTAGTATGTCATTAAAGCACTTCTTAAGGACCAATGATGGGCAGATACAATAAAGCAGCTGCAGCCTAGCATCACCAGGGTGGGAAGGGCCACGTTTTTTGTCCCTTCCCAGCCTCATAATACCAGCCTGCAGCCTAACCAGATGGTCAGGCACTGAATCGTACTCGACTCCTTCCGGTATCCCTGGCGGCAGTGGGAACCGGGGTAATAATAGGGGTTAGTGATAGCCTTGTTACTCGCTAATGCTAAGCCCCAGCCTTAGTAATTGAACGCTGTCAATCAGACAGCAGCCATTACTAAGGCCATAATTAAGTATTAAAAAAAACAGCCATAAGAATTTTTTTTTATTGAAATGAAAACTCCCCCATGCAACCCTCTTTCACAATTTTTTTATTTATTTTAAAAGTAGACCATTGAAGTAGTCCAATGAATCTATGACGTAGTCCAAACGGTCCAGCGGAACCTACCAAAAAAAAGTTAGCAGTATAAAATTTAAAAAAACTTAAATTTGCCACAATAGAAACCCCTGCACCTCCTTTTGCTGCGTTGTTGATCTATGATACTAAAGTAACACAGTAAGTAGAATTCTTTAAATATTTTATATACCTCAAATAGCACTTTAGCAAATAAACAACAAATGTTTTCCTATTTAAATTTTTTTTTAATGCTGCGTGTTTGTTGTGTAAAGCTAGTAATGAGAAAACTCTGATAAATGGGGGGGCGTCTTTTTATAGTTCGCCTCAGGCAGCAGAGGGGCTTGGTTCACCCCTGCTCATAGTTATGGGTGGTCATGCACCAGGCTGATCAATTTCTCCACATCCATCTTGTCAGTTGAATGCTGGGAACTTTGGCACGCCCTGCCGTTGCTTGGCAACGGATCCGTCAAAAACTGACCCATAGGCTTCAATGGCCGTCTAAAGAGTTATTCCCAACTGGTGAGGCGCCCACTGGCCACAAATTCCAGACGGAAACTAGCAGACAGGGGGCAACGGCCCCCTGTTCACTAGTTCCAGCCTGGAATCTGCAGCCAGCGGCAGCCCCACCGGGTGAAACAGGGTCCAGTGACCCCCATTCTTGATACAGGTGCGAGTCCCAGAGCTGGACCGGTGACCCCCATTCTTGATATAGGTGCGAGTCCCAGAGCTGGGACCCGCATCTATTAGCCAGTTTTTGGCATTTTCTGTCGATACTCCATAAATGTCTAAGTTGGGAATACCCCTTTAAGCGCTCTTTAGTGGTATTATATGGAAATTGACTTGAAGTATTGTCTGGGAACTATATGGCAGTATTATGTGGGCTCTTTAGGGGCTATTATTTTGATATTGCTTATTATTCGACCACTATATGGTGGTATTGTGTGAGTTGTATATGGCAGTATTATCTTGCCAGTATATGGCGGTATTATTTAAACAGCCTAAAAATGTCAAACTGCCTAGGACTTCACTTTCTTTAAAACCAAACCTACCAAAGGATATTAGAACATACGGGCAGTTTCATAGCAAATCAATTTAAAGCATAACAATCGTTATACACTTTTTTTCACAAATTAGTTATACATGTCACTACAATGTACTGAAGTGTGTGAACTTCGGCATTAGGAATCTTCTCATTAGAAAGGAAATTAATTTCTTGTTTTCAATCATTTTCATTCAAGCATTGACTTCTCACTTCTGTTCAGAAACAGAACTATTATCAAGTCATTTCCGTTGTATTATAGTCAGTTCCGTCATGAATTCTGGCCTATTAGGCATCACCCGGCAGTAACAGGATCCCAGCATCATTATTCTTCATTGTTGTTCATACTTAGATGGCCAGTGGAATTATTAGACCTGACATTCCCCAATATAAAGATAAATTATATTAAGGTGTACCTTTTGTACCATTTGTGACCCGCTTAAAAACCTTTTAGGATATGAATCTCAGTGTAAAAAATTCAAGTATCTAGTCTACAATAAAAAACAATGAGTGCTCTATACTTTTTATGAGCTTCAGTCACTTGCAGGCTGCACACCCATTCATTTCAATATAAAACAGAGTAGACTTTTATTTTTTGCCGTGTCATTACATCTGTATATTATATATGGAGTTGTCATTATACACCGTCTCTATGATCTGATGACGGGCATATTCCCCAAACTGCACCACCATGCTGCCCATACACTGACTGTATAGTCTGTCTCGCCAGCTAAGTCCTTGGTCTCCGTCATCTAATGTTGATGGATAACTGGCATCGCTGGACTCCACCGGCCGGTGAGTCCGCGCCTTGTTCACACTCCTCGATGTAGGCCTGAGGCTCGTTCACAAGTCAGACTGCTAGCTCTGCCCCCTAGATGTTAATATTCATGTTCAGGTCTTGACAGCTGATATTGATGTTCACAACCATTGGATAGTACATGGGGAAGTGATCTACAACCTTGATGTCTCTGTCCTCAGCGGTTCATCCCTGATAAATGCATTTTATTTGTTGGCACTGCCGATGTAAAACCACTTGGTGGCCCGAATGGAGATGGCTCTTTCATTGGCTTTTCTGATATTACATGAGAAGCCTTCGCAGTGCAGTGTGGCCAGAGCTAGGCTGAGACTATATAAGTCCAAGTCTTACATGACATCATGGTTGATGGCATCTTTAAGAAATTCAACATGTCTGACTACGGCCTCCTTGTACTCTGAGTTGACCAGATAGCTTGGGATCTGGAGGAACACGGTCTTCATCAATTTTGGGTGGTTATGAGCCAGACAGCTGTAGATGGATTTCAGGTCATTGATGTTTGGAGAGATTTCCATCCGGAAAAATCCCCGAATGTTGGCTCCTTTGATGTAGGAGAGGCAGCTCTGCAGAGATGAAGTACTGGCTGCTACTATCTCCTGGTTGTCACTATGTAATTTCAGGAGTAAAGTTGGTATACAGCTCCTGACTTTGTCTGTAAAATATCCAAATAGCGGAAGGCGGCAGCTCTCTGTCAGATATCTTAACAGGTTTATGGCCGCAATCTGGACTTCTCCATCCGGATAGTCCATATGCTCCCGGGATATTTTAATGAATTGTCTACTGAGGACAGAAAGCTTCAGGCGTCTGATAATGGAGGACAGCGCCCTCAGTGCTGCCATGATGATCTTGATGCTGCTGGTTTTTGATAGTCTAAACTCCATGTGGGCAATGATCTTATTCTTGTAGCTCTCCACCAGTCTTGTAGCTCCGGTGGTGGCATTCCCCAGTGCCTCCATGGCGATGCTGCACAAGATGTTATCGTCCTCTTCTATGATCTTCAGCAGATGTTGGATTGCGCACTCCTTGTATTTCTGCTTTATAAGTCTTGGATGCTTCAAAGCCTCATTGAAGAACATAGCTGCTGTCATTTTGGCCTTTGGGTCCGCATTCTTCAGGGCATTGAGCAGAAACTGAAGGAAATCTTTTGTTATTTTCCTGCCAGATACCAGAGATGTCACAAGCATGTTCATCCCAATACGCTGCTTCTCTGTATCTTCCAGTTCCTTATTCTCCGCCGCAACTTGCTCCCTGTACTTTTCTAGGAGCTCGGCGTGAGGAAGGGTCTGTAACTCGTCATTGACTGGCTCGGTCGGCTGGTTCTCCGATGATTCGGGTACAGTAAAGAATTCCAGGGCAACTTTTGTGGAGTCTTGAAGCTCAGCATGGACATCAGGCAACCAGGTGGAAATGTTGGCCTTCATGTTGCTTATGGCCTTCATAAGTTGCACTTTGCAGCTGCCACCCTTCACAATATATTCTTGGATGCTGCCGCATAAACGTCTTATAGCATAGCACAACGTCTCCTTAGATAGTTGGTCAGGAGCGTCTTTGACCAGTCGGCTCAGCACTGGCAGCATGTCCAAGATGTGTGGCATGATGACTGGAGCACACAGAGATGTCACTTCTGTCAAAGTGTCGACAATGGCAGCATTGAAATCCTCATAAACGATGTTGTATCTCAGTTCCCCGACCACCGCTTCGAGATGGAGGATGCTCAGCCAGACGATAACCTTCTTAGTCATGGCGTAGGAATAGTATTGTCCCTTCATGTACTCCACCTTCAAGTGCTCACATAGCACATTGATTATATATTCCTTCAGGTAGTGTGCCGCGTCTCTTCTGTACTGAATGACTCTGATGAAGAAGCGGCACATGGCGGCGTTGTATTCAGATGGTAACAGGCTACTCAGAATGGCTTTCTGAAACACATCCGTATAAGTGAAGAGATCTTCAGCCGCCTTCTCCTGGATGAAATAAGGGACACAGGCTCCTAAGACGTCTTCTTCCACCAAATTCCAGGTGTCCAAAGCATTTCTGAGCTCTTGATTTGTGTCCACACAGAATGTCTGATGTTTTCTATTCATGATCTTCATATCCACAAATCTGCTGAGGCGAGAAATCATCGTGTGGTTACTTGTTTCTAAATCATCTTCCAAAAAGAAAATAGATTCTAGACTTCTCTGTCCTCAATTATCAGCCCCCTCCCCAATAAACATGTGATAACTGCATGAAGAGCGCCCTCCCAAGGCAGAGACAGGACAGTGCAGCCAGAGGAGACAGCGGCACTCCTCTACACTGCGCCCTCTGGTGGTGTAAGAATTTAAAGGTTTCAGAAAATGAAAGCCACATATAAGGTTATATGTAATATTATATAGGGTATTTTATTTGGGTAAATCAAAGATGGGTATAGTTGCGTTTCTTAATGAAATGTGTCTCATCAGTTTGCAAGATTCCTATTGTTTACCCTGATTCTCACAATAAATGACCCCGAGGTTCACAGGTATCGCAGGGGCTAACCAGTAGTGTGAACCCAGTCTTACCCATGGACAAACTCAGGATGTCATAAATGGTAAAGGTGGTTGATAAGTGGCACCAGTATTCTATATCCGCATGTTACATGAGGGGGGAAGTTCTTTTTATCAGGAAGGTCAGGCTATTTGTCTCTAAGGGCATGACCACACGTGGCGGATTTCCTCCGCAACTGTCCGCATCAATGCCGCACAGAATCTGCGTTGCAGATTCTGCTGCGGATCTGCACAAAATGTGCAGTACATTGATGCGGACTAGCTGCTGCGGACTGCGGGAAAAGTGCTTCCCTTCTCCCTATCAGTGCAGGATAGAGAGAAGGGACAGCACTTTCCCTAGTGAAAGTAAACGATTTTCATACTTACCGGCCGTTGTCTTGGTGACGCGTCCCTCTTTCGGCATCCAGCCCGACCTCCCTGGATGACGCGCCAGTCCATGTGACTGCTGCAGCCTGTGCTTGGCCTGTGATTGGCTGCAGCCGTCACTTAGACTGAAACGTCATCCTGGGAGGCCGGACTGGAGACAGAAACAGGGAGTTCTCGGTAAGTATGAACTTATATGTTTTTTTACAGATACATGTATATTGAGATCGGTAGTCACTGTCCCGGGTGCAGAAACAGTTACTGCCGATCGCTTAACTCTTTCAGCACCCTGGACAGTGACTATTTACAGACGTCTCCTAGCAACGCTCCCGTCATTACGGGAGCCCCATTGACTTCCTCAGTCTGGCTGTAGATCTAGAAATACATAGGTCCAGCCAGAATGAAGAAATGTCATGGTAGTAAAACGAATACGCTCCGCAGCACACATAAGATCTGCGGACTTCATTGCGGAATTTTTACTCTCCATTGAAGTCAATGGAGAAATTCCGCCATGAGTCTGCCACTGCTCCGCAACAGACAGAGCATGCTGCGGACACCAAATTCCGCTCCGCAGCCTATGCTCCGCAGCGGAATTTTACGCCTCGTCTAAACGAACACTGGTAAATTAAAGTGTAAGTCAATGGACAAACGGCACCGCTGCGGATTAACGCTGCGGAGTGTCCGCAGCGGAATTTAAGTGAAATTCCGCCACGTGTGAATGTGCCCTAAGAGGGGCAGACAAGGGGGTATGAAAGACCCAAGCATGACATGAGGGGAGCCACTTGAGAGGCCACTTGAGGAGGGACATACTGGAAAGGAGACTTCCTGGAGTGTGGGGAGACCATGGATGGTAACTATAACGTGTCATGTAATTATTGATGATAAGGAAAAAGTGTCTCTGTAAAGTTCATTGTTTATGGCTGTCGCTATGTACAAATCTCCATAGAAGTCTCAGAATAACTAACAGTCATTTCACTCTTTATACAATATACATTTTCATACACTCAATCTTGTATGTCATTTACTGCGCCTGACCTTAGAATCTAACCCAGTAAGAGGGTGAAAGAGAAACATTCTTACAGTGGCAGCACATGGAACTCGCTGCAATACTTCACAAGAAACATTCTACATGTTCTCCTCTTACCTCTGAATCGTGGATCTGAAGCTTCTGGATAAAGCAAGATTTCTAGAAGTCACAGGACTCAAGAAAAAGTCAAGTGAGAGCGACGTACCAAAAAGCAAGAAACTATTGGTCTATAGCGGCTCAACGGAATGTGACTGATCTGCAGCTTTTATAGAGAAGGTGAATTATGACATCACTGATGACCTCACACTTACCTTACATTCTAACACACATCAAATGCTTTTTTTTTTCACATATCTTTATTGAATTTCAGTAATAAAAACATTACAACATTTCAATATCCAGTGATTATAAATATCATAATGCTCAACAATTTATCTGCACAATTTACATCAGACAACATATATCTCCCCAATCCCGTCCCCCTCCCACCCCAAAGATCAATAAGTACCATAAAATTATAACCTTCTTATGATAAAATAATAATTATACCTTCCTATAGAACACCAATCAACTCCATATCCCCAATATTTCCTCCCACTTTGTTATACAATCTTTCTTGTCTGCTCTTATTTTCTCATATTCTTTAATTGTCTTAACCAACTTCAACCAATCCATAACAATTGGGGATTTACCAGCCATCCAATTTCTTGCAATTATTATTTTTGCGTAAAAGAGAACATTAACCCCTTTGTGCACCGTGACGTGCTATTACATCCGGGTGCGGGTGGTGATGTTTGGAGTGCGCTCCATATGCTGCGTGTGTCGGCTGTGTTTTACAGTGGACACCCGGGACTAACAGTCGGGAGCAGTGATCGTGCTGTTCCTAGCTGTTTAACCCCTCAAATGCTGCGGTCAATCGCGAGCATCTGAGGCATTGAAAAAAGGGGGACGGCCCCCTCTGACAGTTCATCACCCCCCCCCCCCAGTTAGATCAGGGGGTGACAATGATTGTAATGGCAGCTCATGGGCCTAATGATGGCACCCAGAGCTGCCTTCACTTAACTTAAGCCTGTAAAAATGACAATATACTGCAATACGTTAGTATGATCGCTGGTTCAAATCCCCTAGGGAGGCTAATAAAGTGTGTAAAAAAAGTGAAAAAAAGTTTTTAGTAGTGAAAAAAATTAAAAACAAATAGTTAAAAAAAACCTTTTCCCATTTTCCCCCTAAAGTAATGTAAAAAATAAAAAAGTAAACAAAATTGGTATTGCTGCATCCGTAAAAGTCTGAACTATTCCAATATAGCGTTATTTAATGTGCAAGGTGAATACTGTCAAAAATAGAAAATGTAAATGCCAAAATCGCTGTTACTTGGTCAACCTAGCTCCAAAAATGTTTTCATGAAAAGTGAGCAAAAATTTCTACGTACCGAAAACTGCTACCAATAAAAGCTACAGCTCATCCCGAAAAAATAATCCCTCACACTGCTCAATCAGTCAAAAAATAAAAAGTTATGGCTCTTAGAATGTGGCCACACAAAACATTTTTATTTTAACTAAACGTTTATTATCAATAAAAGTAGTAAAATATAAAAAAAAAAGTATATAAATTTGGTATCACCGTAATCGTATTGAGTCACAGAATAGAGATAAGTTGTCATTTGTACCACACGGTGATCTGACATTGCTGCTGCTGCTGCCGCCTGTTACTGCCGCCTGCTTCTACGGCAGTAACAGGCGGCAGCAGCAGCAGCAATGTCCTGTCCACTCTTTTTTTAATGTGCCGCTGTTGGTGCTGCTACTACTTCTACCACCAATCCCACCCCATGTGCCGTCTGCTACAAGCAGGCCTGCCCCACCACAGGGATTTGTCCTGTGACTGTCCAGTGTCTTTTAATGTGCTGCTACTACTACCACCACCCTTGCTGTCCGTTGGCTACCTCTACTACCACCAATACACCTCCACTGTCGCCTGCTACAAGCAGGCCTGCCCCACCACAGGGCTTTGTCCTGTGACTGTCCAGTGTCTTTTACCGCACGGTGAAAGCTGTAAAAACTAAACCCAAAAAAAATTGAGGAAAAAGTTTTTTTTTTATGTCATTTGGCTGCTCTGAATTTTTTACCTCACATTGTGTTGGTCATCAAGGCTTTACGTAGAAGGATGGGTTTTGCTGTTGCATTACCACTGTCATGTTGGTACTTTATGTGGTAATAGCGTTGGAATGCTTTTAGCTATCCAAGTGATTCTGAGATTGTTTTCTCGTGACATGTTGTACTTTATGTTAGCGAAAAAAATTTGACGATAATTTTGGTATTTATTTCTGAAAAACACCACAATTTAGAAAAAAATTGCAAAAATTAGCATTTTTCTAAATTTTAACGTATCTGCTTGTAAAACAGATAGTAATACCACACAAAATAGTTACTAGTTAACATTTCCCATATGTCTACTTTATGTTTGCATCGTTTTTTGAACATCCTTTTATTTTTCTAGGACGTTACAAGGCTTTGAACTTTAGCAGCAATTTCTCATATTTTAAAGAAAATTTCAAAAGGCTATTTTTTCAGGGACCAGTTCAGTTCTGAGGTGGCTTTGAGGGCCTTATATATTAGAAAATCCCCAGAAGTCACCCCATTTTGAAAACGGCACCCCTCAAGGTATTCAAATCAGCATTCACAAAGTGTTTTAACCCTTTAGGTGTTTCACAGGAATTAAAGCAAAGTAGAGGTGAAATTTACAAATTTTATTTTTTTTGCCGAAATTCATATCTAATAATTATTTTTTTGTAACACAGAAGGTTTTACCAGAAAAATACAACTCAATACGTATTGCCCAGATTCTGAAGTTTTTAGAAATATCCCACATGTGGCCCTAGTGTGATAATGGACTGAAGCACCGGCCTCAGAAGCAAAGGAGCACCCAGTGGATTTTGGTCCTCCTTTTATTTTAGAATATATTTTAGGCACCTTGTCAAGTTTGAAGAGGTCTTGTGGTGCCAAAACAGTGGAAAGACCCCAAAAGTTACCCCATTTTGGAAACTACACCCCTCAAGGAATTTATCTAGGTGTATAGTTAGCATTTTGACCGCACAGGTTTTTCGCTAAATTTATTAGAATTAGTCTGTAAAAATGAAAATCTACTTTTTTTCTGAAAAAACATAGAAATTTTTAATATCTATAAGAAATAATAAAGAAAATGCACCCCAACATATGTAAAGCAATGTCTCCCGATTCCGGCAATATCCCATATGTGGTAATAAGCTGCTGATTGGACCCACAGCAAGGCTCAGAAGGGAAGGAGCGCCATTTGGATTTTGGAGCACGGATTTTGCTGGATTGGTTTTCGGTTCCATGTCGCGTTTGCAACACCCTGGAGGGACCAAAACAGTGGAAACCCACCAAAAGTGGCCCCATTTTGGAAACTACACCTATCAAGGAATTTATCTAGGGGTATAGTTATCATTTTGACCGCACAGGTTTTTCGCTAAATATATTGGAATTAGTCTGTAAAAATGAAAATCTACTTTTTTTCTGAAAAAGCATAGAAATTTAAAATTTTTACAAGGAATAAAGCAAAAAAAGAACCACAACATTTGTAAAGCATTTTCTCCTGATTACGGCAATAGCCCATATGTGGTAATAAACTGCTGATTGGACCCACAGCAGGGCTCAGAAGGGAAGGAGTGCCATTTGGATTTAGGAGCACGTATTTTGCTGGATTGTTTTTCGGTGCCATGCCCTATTTTGGAAACACCCCTCAAGGAATTTTTCTAGGGGTATAGTGAGAATTTAGACTCCACGGGTCTTTTGCAGAATTTATTAGAATTAGGTGGAGAAAATTAATATCATAATTTGTATCCACTAAAATGTTGAGTTTTCTCATTTTCACAAGGGATAAAGGAGAAATAAACAACCAAATTTTGTAAAGCTATTTCTCCCGGGTACGGAAATACCCCACATGGGGTCATACATTTTTTTTTCATTAGAAATGAATTAACCCTTTCAGGACTGATCCATTTTTTGCTTTCTTATTTTCGTTTTTCACTACCCGCCTTCCAAGAGCCATAACTTTTTTCTTTTTCCGTCAGTAGAGTGATGTGACGGCTTATTTCTTGCGGGAGGAATTGTAGTTTCTATTGATACCATTTAAAGTGCCATAAAAAGTACTGGGAAACTGAAAAAAAATAGGAAAATATAGGAATATAGGAAAAAAATCTGATTCCATTTTTTGGGGTTTTCGTTTTTACAGCTTTCGCCGTGCGGTAAAAACGAAAACTACAGCGATTTTTGCAGTTTAAATTATTTATGTTTTTTACGGTGTTCACCGTGCGAGTTAAATAATGGCATATTGTAAAAGTTCAGCCTTTTACGGACGTAGCGATATCAATTCTGTTTATTTTTTTACATTACTTTTGAAGAAAAATGGGAAAAGGTTTTTTTTTTTAACTTTAAACTTTTTTCTTTCTCACTACTAATAACTTGAATTCTTCTACACATTTTATTAGTCTCCTTAGGGGACTTGTACCAGCGATCATTGGATCACGGGTACAATATGCTGCGATACTAATGTATTGCAGTATATTGTTATTTTTACAGACTCCTGTAACAGCGCGATCGTTGTTCCTGTCCGTTAGTCCTGGGTGTCAGCTGTAATACACAGCCGACACCCGCAGCGTATGGTGCGGGCTCAGCACGTGAGCCTGCTCCATACATCACCCCCACACCATGACATGTTATTAAGTCACAGTGCGCAAAGGGGTTAATGCACAGCAGATGGTGTGAATATTGCAATTTTTCACTGATATTCCATTTTAGTGCATAATATGTTGTGTCATAAAACGTTAAGCGGGTTCTCCCGGCACTGGCGTAGCTATAGGGGTCGCAGCGGTCGCAATTGCGACCGGGCCCCGAAGCCAGGGGGCCCACGGCCCCCCGCACCACATCAATAAAAAGTTACTATAGTAACTCGGGCCGCGGGCCCCTGTTACTATAGTAACATACTTTACTTACCTTCCTGGTTCCGGATCGCAGCGGAGGTCCTGACGTCAAGCGCTGTGCGCAGCGCATGACGTCGCCGCGCACAGCATCGAGACGACACAACTCCCGCCGCGGCCGAGGAGGAAGGTAAGCTTAGCCCTGAGTGGCGGGGTCCGACTCCCGGGACCCGCCAATCAGCTGTTTTGAAGGGGCCGCAGCACTCGTACGAGAGCTGCTCCCCTTCATTCCGGTCACACTGTGAATCCGTGTCGGCAATTCACAGTGTGAGCGAGTAGTGAAATGAAGGGGAAGCAGCTCTCGTACTGCTGCGGCCCCTTCAAAACAGCTGATTTGCGGGTCCCGGGAGACACATCAGCTATTGATGGCCTATCCTGAGGATAGGCCATCAATGTTTAGGGACTGCACAACCCCGAAGCCTACGATGTAGCAGGCTTAGGGGGCCCATGAGACAGGATCACAGATTGTGTGATCCTGTCTGATGGGCCCTGTATCTAAGCCAATCACATGGTAGGCTTAGATGCATGGCCCATGCGTGATCCTGTCTGCTGGGCCCTGTATCTAAGCCAATCACATTGTAGGCTTAGATACATGGCCCATGTGTGATCCTGTCTGCTGGGCCCTGTATCTAAGCCAATCACATGGTAGGCTTAGATACATGGCCCATGCGTGATCCTGTCTGCTGGGCCCTGTATCTAAGCCAATCACATGGTAGGCTTAGATACATGGCCCATGTGTGATCCTGTCTGATGGGCCCTGTATATAAGCCAATCACATGGTAGGCTTAGATACATGGCCCATGTGTGATCCTGTCTGCTGGGCCCTGTATCTAAGCCTACCACACTGTAGGTTTAGATACAGGGCCCCAGCACACAGTAATCTTATACTGTATAAGATTACTGTCTGCTGGACCCTGTATTTAAGCCTACGTTGTGGTAGTCTTAGATACAGGGTCCCACAGACAGTATCACACATGGGCCCTGTATCTAAGCACATGTGTTACTAATCATTTTTTGTGTGTTTTCTTACAGGTTCGGTCGTTGGACTACGGCGGATTCCAGGACTACTTCGGCCGACGGCTTTTTTTTTATTATCAATAAAATGGTTAATGAGGGCTGTGTGTTTTTTTTTTTTATTTCAATAAAATATTTTTTCTATGTCTTTGTGTTTTTTTTTTAAACTATATTACTACCGCCTTAGTAATGGCCGCCGGCTGATTGACAGCATCCATTGCTAAGGCGGGGCTTAGTGTTTGCCGTTGCAGAGGCTAACACTAACCCCCTTTATTACCCCGGTACCCACCGCCACCAGGGGTGCTGGGAAGAGCCGGGTACGATCCAGTACCTGACCATCTGTAGTGATGGTCAGCCACTGGGGTGGCCGCAGGCTGGTATTATCAGGAGGGGAAAGGCCAAAAACAGTGGCCCTTCCCACCCTGGTAATGCTAGGCTGCTGCTGCTTTATTGTATCTGGCTGGTTATGAAAAATGGGGGGGACCCCACATCATTTGAAAAAATAAAAAATAATTGGAAAGAACGATGTGGGGTCCCCCCCAATTTTCATAACCAGCCAGATACAATAAAGCAGGAGCAGCCTAGCATCACCAGGGTAGGAAGGGCCACTGTTTTTGGCCTTTCCCCTCCTGATAATACCAGCCTGCCACCACCCCAGTGGCCGACCATCACTACAGATTAGGGATGCACGGTGCATCGAAACTTCGATACTGTTTCGATACTGTGCATCCCTAAACGTTTCGATACCGCTATTTCCTGTATTTCGATACTGAGCTGCGCAGCCGCACAGCTCAGTATAGTAATACATGAATGTATGGGAGCGCGGCTGCGGCTGTGTAATTCAGCCACAGCCCCGGTCCTGAGTCATGATAAGTTTGCGGGGTCAGGATGATGTGATTCGGCCGGCGCTGCACTAATGATCTGCGGCACTGAAGACAGAACATGGCGGGCGCACTGCAAAACACCCCCATGTTCTGTCTCCAGTGCCTGAACTGCCGCTCATTATTGCAGCGCCGGCAGCACCTCCTTATGCTGACCGCGCGCGCACTTCCTGTCAGGAGCGGGGCAATGGCTGTATTACACAGCCGCAGCCCTGCTCTATAACGGCGGAGATCAGAGAAACCTCTCATCTCCGCCGCTATTCCCCTGAATGCTG
This sequence comes from Rhinoderma darwinii, assembly GCF_050947455.1. NCBI lineage: Eukaryota > Metazoa > Chordata > Amphibia > Anura > Rhinodermatidae > Rhinoderma > Rhinoderma darwinii. Next base: position 364,551 of record NW_027461850.1, on the reverse strand, counting down.
CGATCACAGCTGACTGCAGCATTCAGGAGAAAATGAGAAGGGGGGGATGCCCCTGGATCGCGTCACAGGGAATTCCTGTGACGCAATCGAGGGCCATACCATATATGGGCATACAGCCCAGGGTCTATTGACGGACCCCAGGGCTGTCTTACCATATTTCATGTTGTTAGGACATACCCAAGTATGTCCTAACAACTGCCTGTGTACTATCCGTCCACAGGCTAATGTACTGGCACATATCTGATATATGTCAGTACATTAAAGTTTAAAAATAAAGTAAAAACAAAGTATTGTTAAATTTTAAAAAAAATACACATTCACCTTTTTTACAATAAACATTAAAATAACTCTCAATACATAAAATACACACATTCAGTAATGGCGCGCACAAGAATTTTTTTGCATCATTTATGATATGTACGCTGTAAAAAAATAAAATAAACACGGCTTTCTATCACTTATTAATGTGGGGCACAAGGTGCGATGATGAATTTAACCTCCATGTGCCTCACATTAAAAGTAATTAACCCCATCATGTACCTCGCACATTAACCCATTATGACTGAGAAACATGATGGGATTAATTACTATTAATGTGAGGCACATTCAAAATTCATCACACGTCGCGCCTCACATCAGAAAACGGAAGATTTTTTTTTTTACTACTGTTGGCAAAGTATCGAAATTGGTATCGAAATCGCAATACTACACGAAGTATCGGTATCGAAGTCCAAATTCTGGTATCGTGACATCCCTACTACAGATGGTCAGGTACTGGTTCGTACCCGGCTCTTCCCAGTGCTCCTGGTGGCGGTGGGTACCGGGCTAATAATGGGGGTTAGTGTAGCCTCTGCACCTGCTAACATTAAGCCTCGCCTTAGTAATGGAGGTTGTCAATCAGCCGGCGGCCATTGCTAAGGCGGTGATAATAAAGTTTAAAAAGATACAAGCACATAGAAAAAATGTTTTATTGAAATAAAAAAACACAACCCTCATTAACCATTTTATTGAGAATAAAAAAAATGCCGTCATTGAAGTCCTCAAATCCGAAGTCCAACAACCGAACCTGTAAAAAAAACACAAACACACAAAAATAATCAGTAACACAAAGAAGCAAAATTATTATTCTTACCTTTCCTGGGTCCAGCGCTGGAGACGCAATGTCAGCGAGCTGGGCCCTGTATCTAATCCAATCATGTGTGATACTGTCTGCTGAGCTGTGTATCTAATCCAATCATGTGTGATACTGTCTGCTGGGCCACTGTATCTAATCCGATCATGTGTGATACTGTCTGCTCAGCCACTGTATCTAATCCTATCATGTGTGATACTTCCTGCTCAGCCACTGTATCTAATCCTATCATGTGTGATACTGTCTGCTGAGCCACTGTATCTAATCCTATCCATAGTTTATAGGGTCGTAGTGCTATAGATATGCTATGCTGTCTCCTATATACACACTTTTTTTTGGGCGGACACATATGTATTGGGGCTATTTCCCTGACATTTTAAGCCCTGAGGGTATGTTCACACGGCAGCGTCTGTTACGGCTGAAATTACGGTGCTGTTTACAGGAGAAAACAGCACCGTAATTTCAGCCGTAATGGCATGTGCAGGCGTCTTTCGCTGCGTCCATTACGGACGTAATTGGAGCTGTTTCTCTATGGAGTCCATGGAAAACGGCTCCATTTACGTCTGAAGAAGTGACAGGCACTTCTTTGACACGGGCGTCTTTTTTACGCGCCACCTTTTGACAGCGGCGCGTAAAAAAAAATGACCGTCGGCACAGAACATCGTAAGACCCATTCAAATGAATGGGCAGATGTTTGCCAACGCTTTTGAGCCGTATTTTCGGACGTAATTCAATGCTAAAACGCCTGAATTACGTCCGTAAATAGGGTGTGTGAACCCAGCCTTAGTGACGCCCCTGGCTGCTAGTGCTGCATTGTTGGGTCACTTAGGAGACCCAGCGATGCAGCTGAAAGCTGCGGACCGTCGGCCATGAGAAGTTTGCAGGGGGGGGGTGGGCCCAGTAAGAATTTTTGCATCGGGGCCCATGAGCCTTTAGCTACGCCCCTGTCTCCCGGGTATGGTGATGCCATATATGTGGGCGCAAACTGCTGTTTGGGCACGCTGCAGGGCTCAGAAGGGAGGAACGCCATTTTGCTTTTGGAGCGCAGATTTTGCTTGGTAGTTTTTCTGTTTGGGGTTTCGCTGGTATTTCAGTTTATAATGTGGGGGCATATGTAATCTGTGCGGAGAACATCAGGGCATAATAAGAGGGTATAAAATTAAAGTAAATAAATAATAATTCATAGATGCGTGGCCGGTGTCGCACTGATAAATGGTGTCGGATGTTACCCGCTTTTAGAAAACACTGCACATTTTGCATTGCCATATTCCTGAGAGCCAGAACGTCTTTTTTCACCACTGGAGCTGCGTGAGGGCTTATTTGTTGCGGGACAATCTGTAATTTTCATTGGTACCATTTTAGGGTACATGCGGTTTTGTTGATCACTTTTTATTCCATTTTTCAGCAAGCCAGGTGACCAAAAACCATCAATTCTGACAGTGATTTTTATTTATTTTTTACGGTGTTTACCCATGGCTATAAATGACTATTATACTTTATTCTGCGGGTCGGTACGATTACGGCGATACCAGATGTATATAGGGTTTTTTATGTTCTGCAGCGTTTGCGCAATAAAATCACTTTCTTATAAAATAATGTATTTTCTGTGTCACCATATTCTGAGAGCCGTAACTTTTTTATTTTTCAGTCAAAAAAGCTGTGCAAGGGCTTGTTTTTTGCGGGACGGGTTGTCGTTTTTATCTGTATTATTTTCGGGTACTTGCAACTTTTTGATCACTTTTTATTCTCTATTTTGGGAGGGGTGGTGACCCAAAAATAGCGATTCTGGTGTCGTTTTTTATTGATTTTTTTTGGGGTGTTCATCGTGCGGGAAAAATAACATTATAGTTTTATAGTTGGGGTCGTTACGAACGTGGTGATACCAAATATGTGTACTTTTTTTAACGTGTTCATTTTTTTCCTATAATGAAAGGCTTATTATAGGAAAAAAATGCAGTGTTTGTTTATACAACTTATAACTTTTATTTTTACACTTTTTTTAAAACATTTTTATTATCTTATTTCTACTTTTTTCACTTGTCCCACTAGGGGACATTTAGACTTACACGTAGTGTAATGTACTCTAACTGTCATTGTGACGTGACAGTCACACCTACAGGAAGCCTCGGAGGACCGGCAGGAGGCTGCTCCTCCGAGTCTTCTGTATATGGCAACCCGGAGGTCATTGTCTGACCTCCGATTGCCGTGACAAGCATCGGTAGCCCCCACGATCACTTCGTGGGGGCTGCCGATGTGCTTCAAACCACTTAAATGCGGCGACGGCAATCCGTCGCCGCATTTATGGGGTTAATTGCCGAAATCAGCGGCGATGGTCCACTGACCGGCAAAACTGGAGTGTCAGCTGTCGGGGACAGCTGACCTCCCGGTTCCCGGACACTGTCCGTTAGGACAGTGTGCGCCGGGAACTACTCCGCAATAGTACGTCTGGATGCGGGAAGCAAGCCCTGTGCAGGACGTACTATTGCGGAGCAGCGCGTGAAGAGGTTAAGTATGGTACTGTGCTTTTCCTCAATTAACGTCAGAGGACTTAAAAAACCCTTTAAAAGAAGCTTGCTCTGGCGTGAGGCCAAGGCTTTAAAATGTGACGTTCTATTGGTGTAGGAAACACATTTTCATGTGGAGAAAATTCCTAAATTCTCGAATAAATTTTTCCCACATATTTTCACCTCTTCGTGCCCGGCTAAACGTAAGGGGGTTATGATCGCTATTAAAAACTCGGTAGTTTTCACTTTTAAATCTCTTATTAAAGATCCCCAAGGAAGATTCTTGGGATTGGTGTGTGAAATCAATAACATACTGTATACTATCTTTAACCCCTTCCCTCTTTAGCCACTTTTGACCTTCCTGACCGGGCCTCATTTTTCAAATCTGACATGTGTCACTTTATGTGGTAATAACTCCGGAATGCTTTCACCTATCCAAGCGATTCTGAGATTGTTTTCTCGTGACACATTGGACTTTAAGTTACTGGCAAAATTTGCTCGATACATTCAGTATTTAATTGTGAAAAACACAAAAATTTAGCGAAAAATTGCAAAAATTAGCATTTTTCCCAATTTAAATGTATCTGCTTGTAAGACAGATGCTTATACCACACAAAATTGTTGATAACTAACATCCCCCATATGTCTACTTTAGATTGGCATCGTTTTTTGAACATCCTTTTATTTTTCTAGGACGTTACAAGGCTTAGAACTTTAGCAGCAATTTCTCACATTTTCAAGAAAATTTCAAAAGGCCATTTTTACAGGGGCCAGTTCAGTTGTGAAGTGGCTTTGAGGGCCTTATATATTAGAAACCCCCAAAAAGTCACCCCATTTTAAAAACTTCACCCCTCAAAGTATTCAAAACAGCATTTAGAAAGTTTCTTAACCCTTTACACATTTCACAGGAATTAAAGCAAAGTAGAGGTGAAATTTACAAATTTCATATTTTTTTGCAGAAATAAATTTTTAGTACAATTTTTTTTATAACACAGAAGGTTTTACCAGAGAAATGCAACTCAATATTTGTTGCCCAGTTTCTGCAGTTTTAGGAAATATCCAACATGTGGCCGTAGCGTGCTACTGGACTGAAGCACCGGCCTCAGAAGCAAAGGAACACCTAGTGGATTTTGGGGCCTTATTTTTGTTAGAATACATTTTAGGCACCATGTCAGGTTTGAAGGGCTCTTGCAGTGCCAAAACAGTCAAAATCCCCCAAAAGTGACCCCATCTGGGAAACTAGACACCTCAAGGAAATTATCTAGGGGTGTAGTGAGCATTTTGACCACACAGTTTTTTTACAGAAATTATTGGAAGTAGGCCGTGAAAATTAAAATCAACATTTCTTCAAAGAAAATGTAGGTTTAGCGATTTTTTTTCTCATTTCCACAAGGACTAAAGGAGAAAAAGCACCGTAAAATTTGTAAAGCAATTTCTCCCGAGTAAAACAATACCCCACATGTGGTAATAAACGGTTGTTTGGAGACACGGCAGGGCTGAGAAGGGAAAGAGCGCTATTTGGCTTTTGGAGCTCAAGTTTAGCAGGAATGGTTTGCGGAGGCCATGTCACATTTACAAAGCCCCTGAGGGGACAAAGCAGTGGAAATCCCCCGCAAGTGACCCCATTTTGGAAACTACACCCAATTGAGGAAATTATCTAGGTGTATAGTGAGCGTTTTGACCCAACAGGTTTTTTGCATAAATTATTGGAAATAGGCCCTGAGAATGACAATCTAAATTTTTTCAAAGAAAATGTAGGTTTACCTAAATTTTTCTCATTTCCACAAGGACTGAAGGAGAAAAAGCACCGTAAAATTTGTAAACCAATCTCTCCCGAGTAAAACAATACCCCACATGTGGTAATAAACGGTTGTTTGGAGACACGGCAGGGCTGAGAAGGGAAAGAGCGCTATTTGGATTTTGGAGCTCAAGTTTAGCAGGAATGGTTTGCGGAGGCCATGTCACATTTACGAAGTCCCTGAGGACACAAAACAGTGGAAACCCCCCACAAGTGACCCCATTTTGGAGACTACACCCATTGAGGAAATTATCTAGGGGTATAGTGAGCGATTTGACCCCACAGGTTTTTTGCAGAAATTATTGGAAGTAGGCCCTGAAAATAAAAATCAACATTTTTTCAAAGAAAATGTAGGTTTAGCTTATTTTTACTCATTTCCACAAGGACTGAAGGAGAAAAAGCACCACAAAATTTGTAAAGCAATTTCTCCCGAGTAAAACAATACCCCACATGTGGTAATAAACGGCTGTTTGGAGACACGGCTTGGCTTAGAAGGGAAAGAGCGCTATTTGGCTTTTTGAGATCACATTAAGCAGGAATGGTTTGCGGCGGCCATGTCACATTTGCAAAGCCCCTGAGGGGACAAAACAATGAAAACGCCCAAAAAGGGACACCATTTAGGAAACTACACCTCTTGAGGAATTCATCTAGGGGCGTAGTGAGCATTTTGACCCCACAGATGTTTCATAGAATTTATTAGAATTGGGCAGTGAAAATAAAAACAATCCTTTTTCTTCAATAAGACGTAGCTTTAGCGCAAATTTTTTCATTTTCGCAACAAATAAAGGAAAAAAAAAGAACCCAACATTTGTAAAGCAATTTCTACCGAGTACGGCAATACCCCATATGTGGTCATAAACTGCTGTTTGGGCACACGGCAAGGCTCAGAATGGAAGGACCGCCATTTGGAGTGCAGATGTTGCTGGATTGGTTTCTGGGCGCCTGTGGGCCCAAAACAGTGGAAACCCCCCAGAAGTGACCCCATTTTGGAAACTACACCCCTCAATGCATTTACCTAGGGGTGTAATGAGTATGTTAACCCTGCAGGTGTTTTGTAGAAATTAGTGTGAACTCGATGTTGCAGAGTGAAAATGGGATTTTTTCCACAGATATGTGGACAATATGTGGTGCCCGGCTTGTGCCACCATAACAAGACAGCTCTCTAATTATTATGCTGGGTTTCCTGGTTTTAGAAACACCCTACATGTGGCCCTAATCTCTTGCCTGGACAGTCGACCAGGCTCAGGAGTGAAAGCGTACCATGTAAAATTGAGGCCTAATTTGGCGATTTACAAAGTATTGGTTCACAACTGCAGAGGCTCAGATGTGAAATAATAAAAATAAACCCCTGAGAAGTGACCCCATTTGGAAACCGCACCCCTCAAGGCATTTATTAAGGGGTGTAGTGAGCATTTTCACCCCACAGGTCTTTTCCATAAATGAATGCGCTGTGGATGGTGCAAATTCAAAATTTATATTTTTCCCTAGATATGCCATTCAGTGGCAAATATGTCATGCCCAGCTTATGCCACTGGAGACACACACCCCAAAAATTGCTAAAAGGGGTTCTCCCGGGTATGACGGTGCCATATATGTGGAAGGAAACTGCTGTTTGGGCACGCTGTAGGGTTCAGATGGGAGGTAGCACCATTTGGCTTTTGGAGCGTGGATATTGCTTGGTAGTAGTTTTGTTTGGAGTCTCACTGGTGTTTCCGTTTATAATGTAGGGCATATGTAAGCCGGGCGGAGTATATAAGGGGCATAGTCAGGTGGTATAATAATGGGGTAAAAAAAAACAATAAAATGATCCATAGATGTGTGTTACGCTGTGAAGCAATCCTTTCTACACAGGCCAGTGTCGCACTGATATATGGCGTCCTTTATTATCCCCCTTTTGGTCCACACTCCGCACCTTTGCAGTTTGGGGAATTTTGCTAGGAAGTGTTGTCCTGGTATAATACGGGCACCGTCGCTTCCAGCGGATATGTTTGGGCCCTCCCTTTCCTGGTTCCCTAATTTTAGATCCTGATAAATCGCCTCTTGAAACAGAAGAAATGTTCCCCTCGGGCACAACTGCATATTTTTTTATTTCCTGACTTATTGGAGCCATAACTAATTTTATTTTTCATAGACGTAGCGGTATGAGGGCTGGTTTGTTGTGGGACGAGCTGTAGTTATTATTGGTACCATTTTCGGGTACATGTGACTTTTTGATCACCTTTAATCCTATTTTTTGGGATGCCAGGTAAACAAAAAAACGCAATTCTGGCACAGCTTTTTTCATTTTTTTTATACAGCGTTCACCATGCGTTATAAATTACATGTTCACGTTATTCTGCGGGTCCGTACGATTCCGGCAATACCTAATTTATAGCACTTTTTTATGTTTTACAACTTTTTGCACAATAAAGTAACTTTTGTATAACGAATGTATTTTTTCTGTCGCCAAGTTGTGAGAACCATAACTTTTTAATTTTTTTGTCGACGGAGGTGTATGAGGGCTTGTTTTTTGCGGGACAAGCTATAGTTTTTATAGGTACCATTTTTGGATACGTGCGACTTTTTGATCACTTTTTATTCTAACATTTGTAGGGCAAAGTGACCAAAAAACAGAAACTCTGGTAAAGTTTTTTACGGGTTTTTTTTACGCTGTTTACCGCGTGCAATAAATAATATAATATTTTGATACCTCCGGTCGTTACGGTCGTGGCGATACCAAATACATATGGTTTATTATTATTTTTCAATAATAAAGGACTTGATAAGTGTAAAAGGGTGATTGTGTTTTATTTGATTACTTGAAACTTTTATTGTTTTCAAATTTTTATTTTTTGCACTTTTTTTTTTACACTTTTTTATACTTTTTTTACACTTTTTCTCAAGTCCCACTAGGGGACTTGAAGGTCCAACGGTCAGATATTTTTTTTTCTAATACATTGCACTACCTATGTAGTGCAATGTATTAGATCTGTCAGTCATTCACTGACAGCAAGCCGATTAGGCTTCGCCTCCCGGCGGGGCCTAAATCGGCTTCCGTAATGGCAGAGCAGGAGACCATTGTGTCTCCTGTTGCCATAACAGCAGTCGCCAGTCCTGATTGCCTGTCAGGGCTGGCGATCTGTTAGTAACCGCTACGATGCAGCAATCGCTTTCGATTGCTGCATCGAAGGGGTTAATGGTAGGGATCGGAGCTAGCTCCGGTTCCTGGCATTACAGGTGGATGTCAGCTGTACAGTACAGCTGACTTCCACCGCTGATGACGCCGGATCAGCTCCTGACCCGGCGCCATCTTGCCGGCAGCTACGGAAGCCGATAAGGCTCCGCCGGGCGGATCTTGACCGGCTCCAGTGCTAGGCAGACCGGGAGGCCAGTATTAGGCCTCCGGTTGCCATTGCAGCCACCGGAACCCCGGCAATTTCATTACTGGGGTTCCAATGAGCTGCAAACACCTTAAGTGCAGCGATCGCGTTTGAGCGCTGCACTTAAGGGGTTAATGGCGGGGATCGAAGCTAATTTCGGTCCCCGCCGTTACAGCCGGATGTCAGCTGTAAGATACATTCGGCGTACATGTACGGCAAGATGCGGGAAGTCAATGCTTTCCATGACGTACATGTACGGCAAATGTCGGGAAGGGGTTAATAAAATTGCTGCTGTGGCCACTTTATCCAAACCCTCGGAGTCGAGTCTTCTTGAGAGAAAGGTGTGGGTTATGAATGGGGAACAGATATATAGGTAAGTGTAATTTGCATACACATACATCACTCGACTTACCCCAAGTCATGCAAAATAAAGACACAAAACATTATAATTGGGTGTTAAATGGTCAAAACTTTTATTATATTATATGACCAAACCCAAAATGGCAAACCTCCGACTCACGAAGAGTCACCCTCCAGCACGCAGGAAAGGAAAAACCCCCTGTGGGGGAAACCTCTAGGGAAACCATGGCTGGAGGATTGCCCTTCCTCTGGGCTTAGAAGGTGCCAAAATATAATTTGTAACAGAATTTGTACGTTTTCTCAGATTTTTAAGGAAAGACATTACAATGAACGAACGAACGAACGAACGAACGAACGAACGAACGAACGAACGAACGAACGAACGAACGACATAAAACACATAAATCGGCTGATCTGGTTGGCTAGGCGGATGTCTCTCTTCCTGGGCACCCATTAAAATGAATGGGTGATCCACGGATGAGACGGGTCCTCCAGAGGGGTCCTCCAGATGCCTCCTTGTAGCACCTGTCTCCGCTCTGGCTAATAGGGGGGGATCTCCTGCTGGAAACCCCCCTCTACTACAGACAACCCGTATGAAGAGGATGGCATCACTGTGATGAAGAAGTGCTCTTGGGTGAAGGGTTTCCCTGCTAGAACCTACAAATTACATCAGGTCGGCTTTGGTGGGGAAGTCAAGCTCAAGGTCCTCAGTCCCATCCAATATGGCGCTGAATGTGGCAGTAAAACCTTCTAATATGGAATCTTCTTTATGTCATAAACATTTGTATTTATGACATCAGCACCTTCATCATCATTACTGCAGGAGTTTATTACCACTGCACAACTCATACATTGTGACGTCACCCACAGTGGTCTGAAGTGTTAACCCTTTACTGACTGGCAGTGTACTTACCACAGAGGCCATAAAGCTGAATAGAACATATCAGCGGCCATAAAGGAAAAGGGATAATGCAGGGAGCATCTCCGCACAAGAACAATCCATGACAAAGGGTTGTCCAGGATGAGAGAACTTGTCTGCTTTCTCCAAAAACCAGCACCACACCTGTCCATAGGTTGTGTGTGGTACTACAGCTCATTACCATTCACTTCAATGGAGCTAACCTGCAATACCAGATACAACCTGTGGATAGGTGTGGTGCTGTTTTTGGAAGAAAGCAGCCATATTTTTCTAATCCTGCACAGCCCCTGTTAGAAATAGTTCAAAAAAAGGGGGGAGAAAATAAATTTAAAAAAGGTAAAAAGAGGAACTCTGAGGTAAAATAAATCAAACTAGACTGAAAGGAGTCTGCTGGAGGTGCCAGATGGAAAGACAGATTTCTGCCCTGGGGACCAGATTAGTTGAAAAACTATGCAGTTCATCTTCGAATGCAGCGTCACAAAAACAAATTATTTTGTAAAAAAATTAAAAAGTGTTTTTTTTGTGCAAAACTAGAAAAACTTTTACATCCATGTTGGTTCAGGAGTCCTGGTGGTCCTCCGTGGGCTTTACCCATGGAGTGTTTGGAGACATGTTGGAGCTGTGGGGGAATGGTAGGTACGCTTACTGACATCTGATGGGATTGTAGGCACATCGCACCATTTTGGGTGGCAATAAATGCTGTCTTCGAACATGCCCTCTCCGCTCCATTCTCTCCAGATCTATTTCTTTCCAGAAGAAGGTTCTCCTCCATTTATTCAGACTAGGTTGTGCCTAGACATTGGAAGTCTACAATTCCCCGGTACAAATCTAAATGTTTGGCCACATTCACTGATATTCAGAATCCAGCAACTCTGCCGATTGTTGAAGTAATCTCAGGCATTTTCTGAGTAGTTGACCGCTAACCCCCTCCACTCTGCTACCTCGCTGTAGTGTCCGACCATTACATTGTTTTCTTCTCTCTCTGTAATTGTCGTCTTTCTATTGCTGGTTGTTTTAACCTTTCTCATTGATAAAAGTACAGATTTGGTAAAGACGACGCTTACATTGTTTCCTAATTGTCTTTTGGTGAGCTGCATTTTTATTTTACATTTTGTACTGCTTTATGGTGTTAATAAAGATTGAGCAGAGTTACTGCAGTTAAGCGGTGATAAATATTCTTCTACGTTGTCACGGCGCGGGGTGTGGACCCACAGGGCCGTACCGCGTAGCGGGGTAGCAGCTGGCCAACAAGGTACAAAACCATGTCTATAGTTCTGAACGGGTACCTGAGGCAATGTAGACAGTGGCAGGGACACGACTTGACTTTCACAGCAGGTGACGTCGCGGATGCAGCAGGAAGACACGACTTGACTTTCACAGCAGGTGACGTCGCGGATGCAGCGGGAAGACATGACTTGACTTTCACAGCAGGTGACGATAGCACGGGATACAGGGTACAGGCAGCAGGAACGGGTAACACTGGGAACTGGAAAACACTGGGAGACCTTTAGCAAGACAAACTAGGGTATACAACATTGCTCAGGCAAGGAACCAGTGGGCAGGGCCCCTTATTATAATCCAGCAGCCATTTGGGCTGATAATTGATGTAAGGCAGCTGGACGCGTACTGGCCCTTTAAGGCTGTGCACGCGCGGGCGCGCGCGCTCTGCGGTACACAGTCCGAGGACCCGGAAGAGAGTGCCGGCGTCTCACTGAAGGGAGTACACGCCGAGAAGAGAGGTGTCCATGGCCGGGATCGTCAAGGGGTAAGTCAGAACGACGACCCCCGGCCATGGACGTAACATACGTCCTGCTCCTGAGGTGACCTCAGGGAGGACAGAAACCTGCCATGGAACCGAATAGACTGGGGTGGTGGACATTGTTAGGTAAAGGTTAAGTTATAGACTTACCATCAGCGGTGCTCAGGGATATACCCAGGGGTGAACCTAGCCTCTCTGCTGCCTGAGTCGATCTATAAGAGTATGTTCACACGTAGTCAACAAAAACGTCTGAAAATCCAGAGCTGTTTTCAAGGGAAAACAGACCCTGCTTTTCAGACGTTTTTTTATCAACTCGCATTTTTCGCGGCGTTTTCACGCCGTTTTCGCTGCGTTTTTTACGTCCGTTTTTGGAGCTGTTTTCATTGGAGTCTATGAGAAAACAGCTCCAAAAACGTCCAAAGAAGTGTCCTGCACTTCTTTTGACGAGGCTGTATTTTTACGCGTCGTCGTTTGACAGCTGTCAAACGACGACGCGTAAATAACAGGTCGTCTGCACAGTACGTCGGCAAACCCATTCAAATGAATGGGCAGATGTTTGCCGACGTATTTGAGACGTATTTCCAGATGTAAAACGAGGCAAAATACGCCTCGTATACGTCTGAAATTTGGCCGTGTGAACATACCCTTAGAAGACGCCCCCCAATCTATCAGAGTTTTCTCATTACTAGCTTTACACAACAAACACGCAATATATACATTTTTTAAATAGGAAAATATGGGCATGACCACACGTGGCGGATTTCCTCCGCAACTGTCCGCATCAATGCCGCACAGAATCTGCGTTGCAGATTCTGCTGCGGATCTGCACAAAATGTGCAGTAAATTGATGCGGACTAGCTGCTGCGGACTGCGGTAAAAGTACTTCCCTTCTCCCTATCAGTGCAGGATAGAGAGAAGGGACAGCACTTTCCCTTGTGAAAGTCAAAGAAATTCCTACTTACCGCCCGTTGTCTTGGTGACGCGTCCCTCCTTCGGCATCCAGCCCGATCTCCCTGGATGACGCGGCAGTCCATGTGACCGCTGCAGCCTGTTATTAGCCTGTGATTGGCTGCAGCCGTCACTTAGACTGAAACGTCATCCTGGGAGGCCGGACTGGAGACAGAAGCAGGGAGTTCTCGGTAAGTATGAACTTCTATTTTTTTACAGGTTGATGTATATTGGGATCGGTAGTCACTGTCCCGGGTGCAGAAACAGTTACTGCCGATCGCTTAACTCTTTCAGCACCCTGGACAGTGACTATTTACTGACGTCTCCTAGCAACGCTCCCGTCATTACGGGAGCCCCATTGACTTCCTCAGTCTGGCTGTAGACCTAGAAATACATAGGTCCAGCCAGAATGAAGAAATGTCAAGTTAAAAAAGCAAGACGGATCCGCAGCACACATAACATGTGCATGACAGCTGCGGACTTCATTGCGGAAATTAGAATCTCCATTGAAGTCAATGGAGAAATTCCGCCATGAGTCCGCCACTGCTCCGCAACAGACAGAGCATGCTGCGGACACCAAATTCCGCTCCGCAGCCTATGCTCCGCAGCGGAATTTTACGCCTCGTCTAAACGAACACTTCTAAATTAAAGTGTAAGTCAATGGACAAACGGCTCCGCTGCGGATTAACGCTGCGGAGTGTCCGCAGCGGAATTTAAGTGAAATTCTGCCACGTGTGAACCCAGCCTATTTGTTGTTTTTTGTTAAAGTGCTGTTTGAAGTATAGAAAATATTTAAAGAATTCTTCTTACTGTATTACTTTAGTATCATAGATCAACAACGCAGCATTATCACTGAAAATGGTTTAACACATCTTCTTGCCAGGTGAAACTTCAAGGCCTGTTTTGAAGCGGCACGTCCTGGGCTGGTTTCTTTGCTCTAACTGCTGTATTGTTGTGGTCTGCCTGTGCTGGCTCGATGCCAGTGGTGGATTCATATGATCTTAGGCCCTGGGCTGTGCATAAGTTATCTGCCCACACCCTACACTTAAGTCTCACCTACATGTCAAAGTACATCACATGCCACTCTGCAGACTGTCTCTTAGCCTGATCATCTGCTGCCACACTGACTCTTCCCGACAGCCCCCACCACTGTAATGTACATAGATTGTAAGACCAACATTACAAATAATACCTCCATACTGTTACTGAATAATACCCCCATACTGTTACTGAATAATACCACCATACTGTTACTGAATAATACCCCCATAATGATACTGAATAATACCTCCATACTGTTACTGAAGAATACCCCCATACTGTTACTGAATAATACCCCCATACTGTTACTGAATAATACCCCCATACTGATACTGAATAATACCTCCATACTGTTACTGAATAATACCTCCATACTGATACTGAATAATACCCCCATACTGTTACTGAATAATACCCCCATATTGATACTGAATAATACCCCCATACTGATACTGAATAATACCCCATACTGTTACTGAATAATACCCCCATACTGATACTGAATAATACCTCCATACTGATACTGAATAATACCCTCATACTGTTACTGAATAATACATTTATACTGTTACTGAATAATACCGCCATACTGTTACTGAATAATACCCCCATACTGTTACTGAATAATACCTCCATACTGTTACTGAATAATACCCCCATACTGTTACTGAATAATACCCCCATACTGTTACTGAATAATACTCCTATACTGTTACTGAATAATACCCCCATACTGTTACTGAATAATACCTCCATACTGTTACTGAATAATACCCCCATACTGTTACTGAATAATACCTCCATACTGTTACTGAATAATGACTCCATACTGTTACTGAATAATACCTCCATACTGTTACTGAATAATACCTCCATACTGTTACTGAATAATGACTCCATACTGTTACTGAATAATACCTCCATACTGTTACTGAATAATACCTCCATACTGTTACTGAATAATACCCCATACTGTTACTGAATAATACCCCCCATACTGTTACTGAATAATACCCCCATACTGTTACTGAATAATACCCCCATACTGTTACTGAATAATACCCCATACTGTTACTGAATAATACCTCCATACTGTGACTGAATAATACCTCCATACTGTTACTGAATAATACCCCCATACTGTTACTGAATAATACCCCCATACTGTTACTGAATAATACCCCATACTGTTACTGAATAATACCTCCATACTGTTACTGAATAATACCTCCATACTGTTACTGAATAATACCCCATACTGTTACTGAATAATACCTCCATACTGTTACTGAATAATACCCCCATACTGTTACTGAATAATACCGCCATACTGTTACTGAATAATACACCCATACTGTTACTGAATAATACCCCCATACTGTTACTGAATTATGACTCCATACTGTTACTGAATAATACCTCCATACTGTTACTGAATAATACCTCCATACTGTTACTGAATAATACCCCATACTGTTACTGAATAATACCTCCATACTGTTACTGAATAATACCTCCATACTCTTACTGAATAATACCCCCATACTGATACTGAATAATACCTCCATACTGTTACTGAATAATACCCCCATACTGCTACTGAATAATACCTCCATACTCTTACTGAATAATACCCCCATACTGATACTGAATAATACCTCCATACTCTTACTGAATAATACCCCCATACTGATACTGAATAATACCTCCATACTCTTACTGAATAATACCGCCATACTGTTACTGAATAATACCCCCATACTGATACTGAATAATACCTCCATACTGTTACTGAATAATACCTCCATACTGTTACTGAATAATGACTCCATACTGTTACTGAATAATACCTCCATACTGTTTACTGAATAATACCTCCATACTGTTACTGAATAATACCCCATACTGTTACTGAATAATACCCCCCATACTGTTACTGAATAATACCCCCATACTGTTACTGAATAATACCCCCATACTGTTACTGAATAATACCCCATACTGTTACTGAATAATACCTCCATACTGTGACTGAATAATACCTCCATACTGTTACTGAATAATACCCCCATACTGTTACTGAATAATACCCCCATACTGTTACTGAATAATACCCCATACTGTTACTGAATAATACCTCCATACTGTTACTGAATAATACCTCCATACTGTTACTGAATAATACCCTATACTGTTACTGAATAATACCTCCATACTGTTACTGAATAATACCCCCATACTGTTACTGAATAATACCGCCATACTGTTACTGAATAATACACCCATACTGTTACTGAATAATACCCCCATACTGTTACTGAATTATGACTCCATACTGTTACTGAATAATACCTCCATACTGTTACTGAATAATACCTCCATACTGTTACTGAATAATACCCCATACTGTTACTGAATAATACCTCCATACTGTTACTGAATAATACCTCCATACTCTTACTGAATAATACCCCCATACTGATACTGAATAATACCTCCATACTGTTACTGAATAATACCCCCATACTGCTACTGAATAATACCTCCATACTCTTACTGAATAATACCCACATACTGATACTGAATAATACCTCCATACTCTTACTGAATAATACCCACATACTGTTACTGAATAATACCCCCATACTGTTACTGAATAATACCCCATACTGTTACTGAATAATACCTCCATACTGTTACTGAATAATACCTCCATACTGTTACTGAATAATACCCTATACTGTTACTGAATAATACCCTATACTGTTACTGAATAATACCTCCATACTGTTACTGAATAATACCCCCATACTGTTACTGAATAATACCGCCATACTGTTACTGAATAATACACCCATACTGTTACTGAATAATACCCCCATACTGTTACTGAATTATGACTCCATACTGTTACTGAATAATACCTCCATACTGTTACTGAATAATACCTCCATACTGTTACTGAATAATACCCCATACTGTTACTGAATAATACCTCCATACTGTTACTGAATAATACCTCCATACTCTTACTGAATAATACCCCCATACTGATACTGAATAATACCTCCATACTGTTACTGAATAATACCCCCATACTGCTACTGAATAATACCTCCATACTCTTACTGAATAATACCCACATACTGATACTGAATAATACCTCCATACTCTTACTGAATAATACCCCCATACTGATACTGAATAATACCTCCATACTCTTACTGAATAATAGCGCCATACTGTTACTGAATAATACCCCCATACTGATACTGAATAATACCTCCATACTGTTACTGAATAATACCTCCATACTGTTACTGAATAATACCTCCATACTGATACTGAATAATACCTCCATACTGTTACTGAATAATACCTCCATACTCTTACTGAATAATACCCCCATATTGTTACTGAATAATACCCCCATACTGTTACTGAATAATACCCCCATACTGTTACTGAATAATACCTCCATACTGATACTGAATAATACCCCCATACTGCTACTGAATAATACCTCCATACTCTTACTGAATAATACCCCCATACTGATACTGAATAATACCTCCATACTGTTACTGAATAATACCTCCACTGTTACTGAATAATACCTCCATACTGTTACTGAATAATACCTCCATACTGTTACTGAATAATACCCCATACTGTTACTGAATATACCCCATACTGTTACTGAATAATACCCCCATACTGATACTGAATAATACCTCCATACTGTTACTGAATAATACCTCCATACTCTTACTGAATAATACCCCCATACTGATACTGAATAATACCTCCATACTGTTACTGAATAATACCCCCATACTGCTACTGAATAATACCTCCATACTCTTACTGAATAATACCCACATACTGATACTGAATAATACCTCCATACTCTTACTGAATAATACCCCCATACTGATACTGAATAATACCTCCATACTCTTACTGAATAATAGCGCCATACTGTTACTGAATAATACCCCCATACTGATACTGAATAATACCTCCATACTGTTACTGAATAATACCTCCATACTGTTACTGAATAATACCTCCATACTGATACTGAATAATACCTCCATACTGTTACTGAATAATACCTCCATACTCTTACTGAATAATACCCCCATATTGTTACTGAATAATACCCCCATACTGTTACTGAATAATACCCCCATACTGTTACTGAATAATACCTCCATACTGATACTGAATAATACCCCCATACTGCTACTGAATAATACCTCCATACTCTTACTGAATAATACCCCCATACTGATACTGAATAATACCTCCATACTGTTACTGAATAATACCTCCACTGTTACTGAATAATACCTCCATACTGTTACTGAATAATACCCCATACTGTTACTGAATAATACCCCATACTGTTACTGAATAATACCCCCATACTGATACTGAATAATACCTCCATACTGTTACTGAATAATACCCCCATACTGATACTGAATAATACCTCCATACTGTTACTGAATAATACCTCCATACTGTTACTGAATAATACCTCCATACTGTTACTGAATAATACCTCCATACTGTTACTGAATAATACCTCCATACTGTTACTGAATAATGACTCCATACTGTTACTGAATAATACCTCCATACTGTTACTGAATAATACCTCCATACTGTTACTGAATAATACCCCATACTGTTACTGAATAATACCTCCATACTGTTACTGAATAATACCGCCATACTGTTACTGAATAATACCCCCATACTGTTACTGAATAATACATTTATACTGTTACTGAATAATACCCCCATACTGTTACTGAATAATACCTCCATACTGTTACTGAATAATACCTCCATACTGTTACTGAATAATACCCCCATACTGTTACTGAATAATACCTCCATACTGTTACTGAATAATACCCCATACTGTTACTGAATAATACCTCCATACTGTTACTGAATAATACCCCCATACTGTTACTAAATAATACTGCCATACTGTTACTGAATAATACCCCATACTGTTACTGAATAATACCTCCATACTGTTACTGAATAATACCCTCATACTGTTACTGAATAATACCTCCATACTGTTACTGAATAATACCCCCATACTGCTACTGAATAATACCTCCATACTCTTACTGAATAATACCCCCATACTGATACTGAATAATACCTCCATACTCTTACTGAATAATACCCCCATACTGATACTGAATAATACCTCCATACTCTTACTGAATAATACCGCCATACTGTTACTGAATAATACCCCCATACTGATACTGAATAATACCTCCATACTGTTACTGAATAATACCTCCATACTGTTACTGAATAATGACTCCATACTGTTACTGAATAATACCTCCATACTGTTACTGAATAATACCTCCATACTGTTACTGAATAATACCCCATACTGTTACTGAATAATACCCCCCATACTGTTACTGAATAATACCCCCATACTGTTACTGAATAATACCCCCATACTGTTACTGAATAATACCCCATACTGTTACTGAATAATACCTCCATACTGTGACTGAATAATACCTCCATACTGTTACTGAATAAATACCCCCATACTGTTACTGAATAATACCCCCATACTGTTACTGAATAATACCCCATACTGTTACTGAATAATACCTCCATACTGTTACTGAATAATACCTCCATACTGTTACTGAATAATACCCTATACTGTTACTGAATAATACCTCCATACTGTTACTGAATAATACCCCCATACTGTTACTGAATAATACCGCCATACTGTTACTGAATAATACACCCATACTGTTACTGAATAATACCCCCATACTGTTACTGAATTATGACTCCATACTGTTACTGAATAATACCTCCATACTGTTACTGAATAATACCTCCATACTGTTACTGAATAATACCCCATACTGTTACTGAATAATACCTCCATACTGTTACTGAATAATACCTCCATACTCTTACTGAATAATACCCCCATACTGATACTGAATAATACCTCCATACTGTTACTGAATAATACCCCCATACTGCTACTGAATAATACCTCCATACTCTTACTGAATAATACCCACATACTGATACTGAATAATACCTCCATACTCTTACTGAATAATACCCACATACTGTTACTGAATAATACCCCCATACTGTTACTGAATAATACCCCATACTGTTACTGAATAATACCTCCATACTGTTACTGAATAATACCTCCATACTGTTACTGAATAATACCCTATACTGTTACTGAATAATACCCTATACTGTTACTGAATAATACCTCCATACTGTTACTGAATAATACCCCCATACTGTTACTGAATAATACCGCCATACTGTTACTGAATAATACACCCATACTGTTACTGAATAATACCCCCATACTGTTACTGAATTATGACTCCATACTGTTACTGAATAATACCTCCATACTGTTACTGAATAATACCTCCATACTGTTACTGAATAATACCCCATACTGTTACTGAATAATACCTCCATACTGTTACTGAATAATACCTCCATACTCTTACTGAATAATACCCCCATACTGATACTGAATAATACCTCCATACTGTTACTGAATAATACCCCCATACTGCTACTGAATAATACCTCCATACTCTTACTGAATAATACCCACATACTGATACTGAATAATACCTCCATACTCTTACTGAATAATACCCCCATACTGATACTGAATAATACCTCCATACTCTTACTGAATAATAGCGCCATACTGTTACTGAATAATACCCCCATACTGATACTGAATAATACCTCCATACTGTTACTGAATAATACCTCCATACTGTTACTGAATAATACCTCCATACTGATACTGAATAATACCTCCATACTGTTACTGAATAATACCTCCATACTCTTACTGAATAATACCCCCATATTGTTACTGAATAATACCCCCATACTGTTACTGAATAATACCCCCATACTGTTACTGAATAATACCTCCATACTGATACTGAATAATACCCCCATACTGCTACTGAATAATACCTCCATACTCTTACTGAATAATACCCCCATACTGATACTGAATAATACCTCCATACTGTTACTGAATAATACCTCCACTGTTACTGAATAATACCTCCATACTGTTACTGAATAATACCTCCATACTGTTACTGAATAATACCCCATACTGTTACTGAATAATACCCCATACTGTTACTGAATAATACCCCCATACTGATACTGAATAATACCTCCATACTGTTACTGAATAATACCTCCATACTCTTACTGAATAATACCCCCATACTGATACTGAATAATACCTCCATACTGTTACTGAATAATACCCCCATACTGCTACTGAATAATACCTCCATACTCTTACTGAATAATACCCACATACTGATACTGAATAATACCTCCATACTCTTACTGAATAATACCCCCATACTGATACTGAATAATACCTCCATACTCTTACTGAATAATAGCGCCATACTGTTACTGAATAATACCCCCATACTGATACTGAATAATACCTCCATACTGTTACTGAATAATACCTCCATACTGTTACTGAATAATACCTCCATACTGATACTGAATAATACCTCCATACTGTTACTGAATAATACCTCCATACTCTTACTGAATAATACCCCCATATTGTTACTGAATAATACCCCCATACTGTTACTGAATAATACCCCCATACTGTTACTGAATAATACCTCCATACTGATACTGAATAATACCCCCATACTGCTACTGAATAATACCTCCATACTCTTACTGAATAATACCCCCATACTGATACTGAATAATACCTCCATACTGTTACTGAATAATACCTCCACTGTTACTGAATAATACCTCCATACTGTTACTGAATAATACCCCATACTGTTACTGAATAATACCCCATACTGTTACTGAATAATACCCCCATACTGATACTGAATAATACCTCCATACTGTTACTGAATAATACCCCCATACTGATACTGAATAATACCTCCATACTGTTACTGAATAATACCTCCATACTGTTACTGAATAATACCTCCATACTGTTACTGAATAATACCTCATACTGTTACTGAATAATACCTCCATACTGTTACTGAATAATGACTCCATACTGTTACTGAATAATACCTCCATACTGTTACTGAATAATACCTCCATACTGTTACTGATAATACCCCATACTGTTACTGAATAATACCTCCATACTGTTACTGAATAATACCGCCATACTGTTACTGAATAATACCCCCATACTGTTACTGAATAATACATTTATACTGTTACTGAATAATACCCCCATACTGTTACTGAATAATACCTCCATACTGTTACTGAATAATACCTCCATACTGTTACTGAATAATACCCCCATACTGTTACTGAATAATACCTCCATACTGTTACTGAATAATACCCCATACTGTTACTGAATAATACCTCCATACTGTTACTGAATAATACCCCCATACTGTTACTAAATAATACTGCCATACTGTTACTGAATAATACCCCATACTGTTACTGAATAATACCTCCATACTGTTACTGAATAATACCCTCATACTGTTACTGAATAATACCTCCATACTGTTACTGATTAATACCCTCATACTGTTACTGAATAATACCTCCATACTGTTACTGAATATACCCCCATACTGCTACTGAATAATACCTCCATACTCTTACTGAATAATACCCCCATACTGATACTGAATAATACCTCCATACTGTTACTGAATAATACCCCCATACTGCTACTGAATAATACCTCCATACTCTTACTGAATAATACCCCCATACTGATACTGAATAATACCTCCATACTCTTACTGAATAATACCCCCATACTGATACTGAATAAATACCTCCATACTCTTACTGAATAATAACCCCATACTGATACTGAATAATACCTCCATACTGATACTGAATAATACCTCCATACTCTTACTGAATAATACCCCCATACTGTTACTGAATAATACCTCCATACTCTTACTGAATAATACCCCCATACTCTTACTGAATAATACCTTTATACTGTTACTGAATAATACCTCCATAGTGTTACTGAATAATACCCCCATACTGTTACTGAATAATACCTCCAAACTGTTACTGAATAATACCCCCATACTGTTACTGAATAATACCTCCATACTGTTACTGAATAATACCGCCATACTGTTACTGAATAATACACCCATACTGTTACTGAATAATACCCCCATACTGTTACTGAATAATACCTCCATACTGTTACTGAATAATACCTCCATACTGTTACTGAATAATACCCCATACTGTTACTGAATAATACCTCCATACTGTTACTGAATAATACCTCCATACTGTTACTGAATAATACCCCATACTGTTACTGAATAATACCTCCATACTGTTTCTGAATAATACCCCCATACTGTTACTGAATAATACCGCCATACTGTTACTGAATAATACACCCATACTGTTACTGAATAATACCCCCATACTGTTACTGAATAATACCTCCATACTGTTACTGAATAATACCCCATACTGTTACTGAATAATACCTCCATACTGTTACTGAATAATACCTCCATACTGTTACTGAATAATACCTCCATACTGTTACTGAATAATACCTCCATACTGTTACTGAATAATGACTCCATACTGTTACTGAATAATACCTCCATACTGTTACTGAATAATACCTCCATACTGTTACTGAATAATACCCCATACTGTTACTGAATAATACCTCCATACTGTTACTGAATAATACCGCCATACTGTTACTGAATAATACCCCCATACTGTTACTGAATAATACATTTATACTGTTACTGAATAATACCCCCATACTGTTACTGAATAATACCTCCATACTGTTACTGAATAATACCTCCATACTGTTACTGAATAATACCCCATACTGTTACTGAATAATACCTCCATACTGGTACTGAATAATACCGCCATACTGTTACTGAATAATACCCCCATACTGTTACTGAATAATACATTTATACTGTTACTGAATAATACCCCCATACTGTTACTGAATAATACCTCCATACTGATACTTAATAATACCCCCATACTGCTACTGATTAATACCCTCATACTGTTACTGAATAATACCTCCATACTGTTACTGAATAATACCCCCATACTGCTACTGAATAATACCTCCATACTCTTACTGAATAATACCCCCATACTGATACTGAATAATACCTCCATACTGTTACTGAATAATACCCCCATACTGCTACTGAATAATACCTCCATACTCTTACTGAATAATACCCCCATACTGATACTGAATAATACCTCCATACTCTTACTGAATAATACCCCCATACTGATACTGAATAATACCTCCATACTCTTACTGAATAATACCCCCATACTGATACTGGAATAATACCTCCATACTCTTACTGAATAATACCGCCATACTGTTACTGAATAATACCCCCATACTGATACTGAATAATACCTCCATACTGTTACTGAATAATACCCCCATACTGATACTGAATAATACCTCCATACTGTTACTGAATAATACCTCCATAATGATACTGAATAATACCTCCATACTGTTACTGAATAATACCTCCATACTCTTACTGAATAATACCCCCATACTGTTACTGAATAATACCCCCATACTGTTACTGAATAATACCCCCATACTGTTACTGAATAATACCTCCATACTGATACTTAATAATACCCCCATACTGCTACTGAATAATACCTCCATACTCTTACTGAATAATACCCCCATACTGATACTGAATAATACCTACATACATTTACTGAATAATACCCCCATACTGCTACTGAATAATACCCCCATACTGCTACTGAATAATACCTCCATACTCTTACTGAATAATACCCCCATACTGATACTGAATAATACCTCCATACTCTTACTGAATAATACTGTCATACTGTTACTGAATAATACCCCCATACTGATACTGAATAATACCTCAATACTGTTACTGAATAATACCTCCATACTGTTACTGAATAATACCTCCATACTGATACTGAATAATACCTCCATACTGATACTGAATAATACCTCCATACTGATACTGAATAATACCTCCATACTGTTACTGAATAATACCTCCATACTGATACTGAATAATACCTCCATACTGTTACTGAATAATACCTCCATACTCTTACTGAATAATACCGCCATACTGTTACTGAATAATACCCCCATACTGATAGTGAATAATACCTCCATACTGATACTGAATAATACCCCCATACTGATACTGAATAATACCTCCATACTGTTACTGAATAATACCTCCATACTGATACTGAATAATACCTCCATAATGTTACTGAATAATACCTCCATACTCTTACTGAATAATACCCCCATACTGTTACTGAATAATACCCCCATACTGTTACTGAATAATACCCCCATACTGTTACTGAATAATACCTCCATACTGATACTTAATAATACCCCCATACTGCTACTGAATAATACCTCCATACTTTTACTGAATAATACCCCCATACTGATACTGAATAATACCTACATACATTTACTGAATAATACCCCCATACTGCTACTGAATAATACCTCCATACTCTTACTGAATAATACTGCCATACTGTTACTGAATAATACCCCCATACTGATACTGAATAATACCTCAATACTGTTACTGAATAATACCTCCATACTGTTACTGAATAATACCTCCATACTGATACTGAATAATACCTCCATACTGATACTGAATAATACCTCCATACTCTTACTGAATAATACCCCCATACTGTTACTGAATAATACCTCCATACTCTTACTGAATAATACCCCCATACTCTTACTGAATAATACCTTTATACTGTTACTGAATAATACCTCCATAGTGTTACTGAATAATACCCCCATACTGTTACTGAATAATACCTCCAAACTGTTACTGAATAATACCCCCATACTGTTACTGAATAATACCTCCATACTGTTACTGAATAATACCGCCATACTGTTACTGAATAATACACCCATACTGTTACTGAATAATACCCCCATACTGTTACTGAATAATACCTCCATACTGTTACTGAATAATACCTCCATACTGTTACTGAATAATACCCCATACTGTTACTGAATAATACCTCCATACTGTTACTGAATAATACCTCCATACTGTTACTGAATAATACCCCATACTGTTACTGAATAATACCTCCATACTGTTTCTGAATAATACCCCCATACTGTTACTGAATAATACCGCCATACTGTTACTGAATAATACACCCATATTGTTACTGAATAATACCCCCATACTGTTACTGAATAATACCTCCATACTGTTACTGAATAATACCCCATACTGTTACTGAATAATACCTCCATACTGTTACTGAATAATACCTCCATACTGTTACTGAATAATACCTCCATACTGTTACTGAATAATACCTCCATACTGTTACTGAATAATACCCTCATACTGTTACTGAATAATACCTCCATACTGTTACTGATTAATACCCTCATACTGTTACTGAATAATACCTCCATACTGTTACTGAATAATACCCCCATACTGCTACTGAATAATACCTCCATACTCTTACTGAATAATACCCCCATACTGATACTGAATAATACCTCCATACTCTTACTGAATAATACCCCCATACTGATACTGAATAATACCTCCATACTCTTACTGAATAATAACCCCATACTGATACTGAATAATACCTCCATACTCTTACTGAATAATACCGCCATACTGTTACTGAATAATACCCCCATACTGATAGTGAATAATACCTCCATACTGTTACTGAATAATACCCCCATACTGATACTGAATAATACCTCCATACTGTTACAGAATAATACCTCCATACTGATACTGAATAATACCTCCATACTGTTACTGAATAATACCTCCATACTGTTACTGAATAATACCCCCATACTGTTACTGAATAATACCCCCATACTGTTACTGAATAATACCTCCATACTGATACTTAATAATACCCCCATACTGCTACTGAATAATACCTCCATACTTTTACTGAATAATACCCCCATACTGATACTGAATAATACCTACATACATTTACTGAATAATACCCCCATACTGCTACTGAATAATACCTCCATACTCTTACTGAATAATACCCCCATACTGATACTGAATAATACCTCCATACTCTTACTGAATAATACTGCCATACTGTTACTGAATAATACCCCCATACTGATACTGAATAATACCTCAATACTGTTACTGAATAATACCTCCATACTGTTACTGAATAATACCTCCATACTGATACTGAATAATACCTCCATACTGATACTGAATAATACCTCCATACTCTTACTGAATAATACCCCCATACTGTTACTGAATAATACCTCCATACTCTTACTGAATAATACCCCCATACTCTTACTGAATAATACCTTTATACTGTTACTGAATAATACCTCCATAGTGTTACTGAATAATACCCCCATACTGTTACTGAATAATACCTCCAAACTGTTACTGAATAATACCCCCATACTGTTACTGAATAATACCTCCATACTGTTACTGAATAATACCGCCATACTGTTACTGAATAATACACCCATACTGTTACTGAATAATACCCCCATACTGTTACTGAATAATACCTCCATACTGTTACTGAATAATACCTCCATACTGTTACTGAATAATACCCCATACTGTTACTGAATAATACCTCCATACTGTTACTGAATAATACCTCCATACTGTTACTGAATAATACCCCATACTGTTACTGAATAATACCTCCATACTGTTTCTGAATAATACCCCCATACTGTTACTGAATAATACCGCCATACTGTTACTGAATAATACACCCATACTGTTACTGAATAATACCCCCATACTGTTACTGAATAATACCTCCATACTGTTACTGAATAATACCCCATACTGTTACTGAATAATACCTCCATACTGTTACTGAATAATACCTCCATACTGTTACTGAATAATACCTCCATACTGTTACTGAATAATACCTCCATACTGTTACTGAATAATGACTCCATACTGTTACTGAATAATACCTCCATACTGTTACTGAATAATACCTCCATACTGTTACTGAATAATACCCCATACTGTTACTGAATAATACCTCCATACTGTTACTGAATAATACCGCCATACTGTTACTGAATAATACCCCCATACTGTTACTGAATAATACATTTATACTGTTACTGAATAATACCCCCATACTGTTACTGAATAATACCTCCATACTGTTACTGAATAATACCTCCATACTGTTACTGAATAATACCCCATACTGTTACTGAATAATACCCCCATACTGTTACTGAATAATACCGCCATACTGTTACTGAATAATACCCCCATACTGTTACTGAATAATACCTCCATACTGATACTTAATAATACCCCCATACTGCTACTGAATAATACCTCCATACTTTTACTGAATAATACCCCCATACTGATACTGAATAATACCTACATACATTTACTGAATAATACCCCCATACTGCTACTGAATAATACCTCCATACTCTTACTGAATAATACCCCCATACTGATACTGAATAATACCTCCATACTCTTACTGAATAATACTGCCATACTGTTACTGAATAATACCCCCATACTGATACTGAATAATACCTCAATACTGTTACTGAATAATACCTCCATACTGTTACTGAATAATACCTCCATACTGATACTGAATAATACCTCCATACTGATACTGAATAATACCTCCATACTCTTACTGAATAATACCCCCATACTGTTACTGAATAATACCTCCATACTCTTACTGAATAATACCCCCATACTCTTACTGAATAATACCTTTATACTGTTACTGAATAATACCTCCATAGTGTTACTGAATAATACCCCCATACTGTTACTGAATAATACCTCCAAACTGTTACTGAATAATACCCCCATACTGTTACTGAATAATACCTCCATACTGTTACTGAATAATACCGCCATACTGTTACTGAATAATACACCCATACTGTTACTGAATAATACCCCCATACTGTTACTGAATAATACCTCCATACTGTTACTGAATAATACCTCCATACTGTTACTGAATAATACCCCATACTGTTACTGAATAATACCTCCATACTGTTACTGAATAATACCTCCATACTGTTACTGAATAATACCCCATACTGTTACTGAATAATACCTCCATACTGTTTCTGAATAATACCCCCATACTGTTACTGAATAATACCGCCATACTGTTACTGAATAATACACCCATACTGTTACTGAATAATACCCCCATACTGTTACTGAATAATACCTCCATACTGTTACTGAATAATACCCCATACTGTTACTGAATAATACCTCCATACTGTTACTGAATAATACCTCCATACTGTTACTGAATAATACCTCCATACTGTTACTGAATAATACCTCCATACTGTTACTGAATAATGACTCCATACTGTTACTGAATAATACCTCCATACTGTTACTGAATAATACCTCCATACTGTTACTGAATAATACCCCATACTGTTACTGAATAATACCTCCATACTGTTACTGAATAATACCGCCATACTGTTACTGAATAATACCCCCATACTGTTACTGAATAATACATTTATACTGTTACTGAATAATACCCCCATACTGTTACTGAATAATACCTCCATACTGTTACTGAATAATACCTCCATACTGTTACTGAATAATACCCCATACTGTTACTGAATAATACCTCCATACTGGTACTGAATAATACCGCCATACTGTTACTGAATAATACCCCCATACTGTTACTGAATAATACATTTATACTGTTACTGAATAATACCCCCATACTGTTACTGAATAATACCTCCATACTGATACTTAATAATACCCCCATACTGCTACTGATTAATACCCTCATACTGTTACTGAATAATACCTCCATACTGTTACTGAATAATACCCCCATACTGCTACTGAATAATACCTCCATACTCTTACTGAATAATACCCCCATACTGATACTGAATAATACCTCCATACTGTTACTGAATAATACCCCCATACTGCTACTGAATAATACCTCCATACTCTTACTGAATAATACCCCCATACTGATACTGAATAATACCTCCATACTCTTACTGAATAATACCCCCATACTGATACTGAATAATACCTCCATACTCTTACTGAATAATACCCCCATACTGATACTGAATAATACCTCCATACTCTTACTGAATAATACCGCCATACTGTTACTGAATAATACCCCCATACTGATACTGAATAATACCTCCATACTGTTACTGAATAATACCCCCATACTGATACTGAATAATACCTCCATACTGTTACTGAATAATACCTCCATAATGATACTGAATAATACCTCCATACTGTTACTGAATAATACCTCCATACTCTTACTGAATAATACCCCCATACTGTTACTGAATAATACCCCCATACTGTTACTGAATAATACCCCCATACTGTTACTGAATAATACCTCCATACTGATACTTAATAATACCCCCATACTGCTACTGAATAATACCTCCATACTCTTACTGAATAATACCCCCATACTGATACTGAATAATACCTACATACATTTACTGAATAATACCCCCATACTGCTACTGAATAATACCTCCATACTCTTACTGAATAATACCCCCATACTGCTACTGAATAATACCTCCATACTCTTACTGAATAATACCCCCATACTGATACTGAATAATACCTCCATACTCTTACTGAATAATACTGTCATACTGTTACTGAATAATACCCCCATACTGATACTGAATAATACCTCAATACTGTTACTGAATAATACCTCCATACTGTTACTGAATAATACCTCCATACTGATACTGAATAATACCTCCATACTGATACTGAATAATACCTCCATACTGATACTGAATAATACCTCCATACTGTTACTGAATAATACCTCCATACTGATACTGAATAATACCTCCATACTGTTACTGAATAATACCTCCATACTCTTACTGAATAATACCGCCATACTGTTACTGAATAATACCCCCATACTGATAGTGAATAATACCTCCATACTGATACTGAATAATACCCCCATACTGATACTGAATAATACCTCCATACTGTTACTGAATAATACCTCCATACTGATACTGAATAATACCTCCATACTGTTACTGAATAATACCTCCATACTCTTACTGAATAATACCCCCATACTGTTACTGAATAATACCCCCATACTGTTACTGAATAATACCTCCATACTGATACTTAATAATACCCCCATACTGCTACTGAATAATACCTCCATACTTTTACTGAATAATACCCCCATACTGATACTGAATAATACCTACATACATTTACTGAATAATACCCCCATACTGCTACTGAATAATACCTCCATACTCTTACTGAATAATACCCCCATACTGATACTGAATAATACCTCCATACTCTTACTGAATAATACTGCCATACTGTTACTGAATAATACCCCCATACTGATACTGAATAATACCTCAATACTGTTACTGAATAATACCTCCATACTGTTACTGAATAATACCTCCATACTGATACTGAATAATACCTCCATACTGATACTGAATAATACCTCCATACTCTTACTGAATAATACCCCCATACTGTTACTGAATAATACCTCCATACTCTTACTGAATAATACCCCCATACTCTTACTGAATAATACCTTTATACTGTTACTGAATAATACCTCCATAGTGTTACTGAATAATACCCCCATACTGTTACTGAATAATACCTCCAAACTGTTACTGAATAATACCCCCATACTGTTACTGAATAATACCTCCATACTGTTACTGAATAATACCGCCATACTGTTACTGAATAATACACCCATACTGTTACTGAATAATACCCCCATACTGTTACTGAATAATACCTCCATACTGTTACTGAATAATACCTCCATACTGTTACTGAATAATACCCCATACTGTTACTGAATAATACCTCCATACTGTTACTGAATAATACCTCCATACTGTTACTGAATAATACCCCATACTGTTACTGAATAATACCTCCATACTGTTTCTGAATAATACCCCCATACTGTTACTGAATAATACCGCCATACTGTTACTGAATAATACACCCATACTGTTACTGAATAATACCCCCATACTGTTACTGAATAATACCTCCATACTGTTACTGAATAATACCCCATACTGTTACTGAATAATACCTCCATACTGTTACTGAATAATACCTCCATACTGTTACTGAATAATACCTCCATACTGTTACTGAATAATACCTCCATACTGTTACTGAATAATGACTCCATACTGTTACTGAATAATACCTCCATACTGTTACTGAATAATACCTCCATACTGTTACTGAATAATACCCCATACTGTTACTGAATAATACCTCCATACTGTTACTGAATAATACCGCCATACTGTTACTGAATAATACCCCCATACTGTTACTGAATAATACATTTATACTGTTACTGAATAATACCCCCATACTGTTACTGAATAATACCTCCATACTGTTACTGAATAATACCTCCATACTGTTACTGAATAATACCCCATACTGTTACTGAATAATACCTCCATACTGGTACTGAATAATACCGCCATACTGTTACTGAATAATACCCCCATACTGTTACTGAATAATACCGCCATACTGTTACTGAATAATACCCCCATACTGTTACTGAATAATACCTCCATACTGATACTTAATAATACCCCCATACTGCTACTGATTAATACCCTCATACTGTTACTGAATAATACCTCCATACTGTTACTGAATAATACCCCCATACTGCTACTGAATAATACCTCCATACTCTTACTGAATAATACCCCCATACTGATACTGAATAATACCTCCATACTGTTACTGAATAATACCCCCATACTGCTACTGAATAATACCTCCATACTCTTACTGAATAATACCCCCATACTGATACTGAATAATACCTCCATACTCTTACTGAATAATACCCCCATACTGATACTGAATAATACCTCCATACTCTTACTGAATAATACCCCCATACTGATACTGAATAATACCTCCATACTCTTACTGAATAATACCGCCATACTGTTACTGAATAATACCCCCATACTGATACTGAATAATACCTCCATACTGTTACTGAATAATACCCCCATACTGATACTGAATAATACCTCCATACTGTTACTGAATAATACCTCCATAATGATACTGAATAATACCTCCATACTGTTACTGAATAATACCTCCATACTCTTACTGAATAATACCCCCATACTGTTACTGAATAATACCCCCATACTGTTACTGAATAATACCCCCATACTGTTACTGAATAATACCTCCATACTGATACTTAATAATACCCCCATACTGCTACTGAATAATACCTCCATACTCTTACTGAATAATACCCCCATACTGATACTGAATAATACCTACATACATTTACTGAATAATACCTCCATACTGCTACTGAATAATACCTCCATACTCTTACTGAATAATACCCCCATACTGCTACTGAATAATACCTCCATACTCTTACTGAATAATACCCCCATACTGATACTGAATAATACCTCCATACTCTTACTGAATAATACTGTCATACTGTTACTGAATAATACCCCCATACTGATACTGAATAATACCTCAATACTGTTACTGAATAATACCTCCATACTGTTACTGAATAATACCTCCATACTGATACTGAATAATACCTCCATACTGATACTGAATAATACCTCCATACTCTTACTGAATAATACCCCCATACTGTTACTGAATAATACCTCCATACTCTTACTGAATAATACCCCCATACTCTTACTGAATAATACCTTTATACTGTTACTGAATAATACCTCCATAGTGTTACTGAATAATACCCCCATACTGTTACTGAATAATACCTCCAAACTGTTACTGAATAATACCCCCATACTGTTACTGAATAATACCTCCATACTGTTACTGAATAATACCTCCATACTGTTACTGAATAATACCTCCATACTGTTACTAAATAATACCCCCATACTGTTACTGAATAATGACTCCATACTGTTACTGAATAATACCTCCATACTGTTACTGAATAACACCTCCATACTGTTACTGAATAATACCTCCACACTGTTACTGAATAATACCTCCATACTGTTACTGAATACCCCCATACTGTTACTGAATAATACCTCCATACTGTTACTGAATAATGCCTCCATACTGTTACTGAATACCTTTATACTGTTACTGAATAATGCCTCCATACTGTTACTGAATAATACCTCCATACTGTTACTGAATAATACCTTTATACTGTTACTGAATAATACCTCCATACTGTTACTGAATAATACCTTTATACTGTTACTAAATAATACCTCCATACTGTTACTGAATAATACCCCCATACTGTTACTGAATAATATCTCCATACTGTTACTGAATAATACCTCAATACTGTTAGTGAATAATACCTTTATACTGTTACTGAATAATACCTCCACACTGTTACTGAATAATACCTCCATACTGTTACTGAATACACCCATACTGTTACTGAATAATACCTCCATACTGTTACTGAATAATGCCTCCATACTGTTACTGAATACCTTTATACTGTTACTGAATAATGCCTCCATACTGTTACTGAATAATACCTCCATACTGTTACTGAATAATACCTTTATACTGTTACTGAATAATACCCCCATACTGTTACTGAATAATACCTTTATACTGTTACTAAATAATACCTCCATACTGTTACTGAATAATACCCCCATACTGTTACTGAATAATACCTTTATACTATCACTGAATAATACCTCCATACTGTTACTGAATAATAACTCCATACTGTTACTGAATAATACCTCCATACTGTTAGTGAATAATACCTTTATACTGTTACTGAATAATACCTCCATACTGTTACTGAATAATACCTCCATACTGTTACTGAATACCCCCATACTGTTACTGAATAATACCTCCATACTGTTACTGAATAATGCCTCCATACTGTTACTCAATACCTTTATACTGTTACTGAATAATGCCTCCATACTGTTACTGAATAATACCTCCATACTGTTACTGAATAATACCTTTATACTGTTACTGAATAATACCCCCATACTGTTACTGAATAATACCTTTATACTGTTACTAAATAATACCTCCATACTGTTACTGAATAATACCCCCATACTGTTACTGAATAATACCTTTATACTATTACTAAATAATATCTCCATACTGTTACTGAATAATACCTCAATACTGTTACTGAATAATACCTCCATACTGTTAGTGAATAATACCTTTATACTGTTACTGAATAATACCTCCATACTGTTACTGAATAATACCTCCATACTTTTACTGAATAATACCTTTATACTATTACTGAATAATACCTCCATACTGTTACTGAATAATAACTCCATACTGTCACTGAAAAAAACTACCAAACCATGATCATATATTACTACAACATAGTGTCAGAAAAAACCCACCATACTGTTAGTGAATAAAACACACTATACATAGACCAATATTACAACCATACAGTGACCTTATAGAGGTAGATGCCAGTTATACACAAGATATCTGCAGACCATATAAGTGATTACAGTATACTTATATCAAGTGACTCACAGGTGACGTCTTCTCAGATTGAAGTCGCTCACTTTCACCTTTTCTTCTTTATCCAGCCAAGACCGCAATGACAACTTCTCCCGGACACGATTTCCTAAGCCCTGCAGAATATGACAGATATCTTTGACTCCTTGCTTTTCTAGCGCACTCCCTAACTATTCCCTACCTCTACACAAACTCCCTATACATACTATACTAGGTGCCCCACACAGTAATAGTACACACACCCTTTTGTTCCCCCAAAGGCCCCACACAGTAAGTGCTACTTTTGTTCCCCTACACAGTGTTAGTGTCCCCTTTATAACTTACTCAGTGATAGAGCCACTTTTAGGGCCCTCACCCAGTAATAGAATTCCCACTCAGTACTAATACCCCTTTATGTCCCCACAGAAATAATATCTCCACTCAGTAGTAATGCGGCCTTTTATGCCCCCATTCAGTACTAATGCCACTTTTTCTGCCACACTCAAATGCCTGCTTTATGCCCCCACAATAAGGATGCCCCCTTTTGTATGCCACTTTTTTATGACCCTTTTTATTACCTAATAGACTTATGAATTTTAACTGAGTTCCGTGGCCCGGCGTGGATGGCATGATGCAGTGATGTCATCGTGCCGGGCAGTTGACGTCATCAGCATGCTCCCGATCTCTTGTAGGCCTCAGGTCTAAACCAGGCTGTGGCCTACAAGAGCAAACGGCGGAGCAGGGAGCCAATGGCCAGGGGTTGGCTGGCAAATTTTAGTCTGCGGGGCAAGCACACAGCACTGGCCCAAGAGTAGCGGCCCATTTTGGGGGCACTGGGCAATTGTCGAGTTTGCCCCCCTAACACCACTGCGGAAGAACTCTGCTACCTGTCAATGGAAAAATCATCCGCCAGGAGGAAAAATGTTTCTTGATGGCGGAGTACTAGAAAGCCTGACCTGGGAATTAGACTTTCTTGTACTGCACCATGGGGAAACATTTTTCCCTCTGGCGGATGACTTTTCAGTTGACAGGAAGAAGTTACATGAAGGGGAATTATTTTTCCTTGACCTCTAGTTTCTATTGTGCCAAATGTACGTTTTTTAAATTTTTATACTGCTTTTTTTTGGTAGGTTCCGCTGGAACGTTTGGACTATGTCGTAGATTTATTGGACTACTTCGATGATCTACTTTTAAAAAAAAAAAAAAAATGGTGAAAGAGGGTTGCATGGGGGAGTTTAGATTTCAATAAAAAAGTTTTTCTTATGTCTGTTTTTTTTTTAATACTTTATTATGGCCTTAGTAATGGCTGCTGTCTGATTGACAGCGTCCATTACTAAGAAGGGGCTTAGTGTTAGCCAGTAAAAAGGCTATGACTAACCCCTATTATTACACCGGTTCTCACTGCCGCGAAGGGAGTACGATCCAGTACCCGACCATCTGAAGCGACGGTAAGGCAGCAGGGTGGCCACAGGCTGGTTTTACCAGGCTGGGAAGGGATAGAAAACGTGGCCCTTCACACGCTGGTGATGCTAGGCTGCAGCTGCTTTATTGTATCTGGCTGGTTATGAAAAATAGCGGGAACGTTGGGTCTTTTAAAAAAAAAAAAAATAATAGAAAAAAAATTACGTGAGATCCCCTCCATTTTTCATAGCCAGCCAGATACAATAAAGCAGCAGCAGCAGCCTAGCATCACCAGGGTGGGAAGGGCCATGGTTTTTGGCCATTCCCAGCCTGATATTACCAGCCTGCGGCCACCCCAGTACCGGCCCTTCTCTTCAGACGGTCGGGTGCTGGATCGTACCCAGCTCTTCCCGATACTCCTGGTGGCAGTGGGTACCGGGGTAATAATAGAGGTTAGTGATAGCCTTATTACTGGCTAACACTAAGCCCCTTCTTAGTAATGGACGCTCTCAATCAGACAGCAGCCATTACTAAGGCGGTAATGAAGTATTAAAAAACAGAGACATAAAGTAATTTATTTTATTGAAATGACAACTCTTCCACACAATCCACTTTAACCATTTTATTAACCCCTTAAGGACGCAGCCTAGTTTGGGCCTTAAGGCTCAGAGCCCATTTTTCAAATCTGACATATTTCACTTTATGTGGTAATAACGTCGGAATGCTTAAACCTAAGCGCGCGATTCTGAGAATGTTTTCTCGTGACACATTGTGCTTCATATTCGTGGTAAAATTTGGTTGATATATTCAGTGTTTATTTGTGAAACATTGCAAAATTTAGAGAAAACTTTAAAAAAATAGCATTTTTCAGAATTTAAATGCATCTGCTTGTAAAACAGACGGTTATACCACCCACAATAGTCACTAGTTCACATTTCCCATATGTCTACTTTAGATTGGCATCGTTTTTTGAACATTCTTTTATTTTTCTTGGACGTTACAAGGCTTAGAACATAAACAGCAATTTCTCATAGTTTTAAGAAAATTTCAAAAGCCTTTTTTTTAAGGTACCTGTTCAGTTCTGAAGTGGCTTTGAGGGGCTATGTATTAGAAACCCTGATAAAACACCCCATTTTAAAAATTAGACCCCTCAAAGTATTCAAAACAGCATTTAGAAAGTTTTTTAACCCTTCAGGCATTTCACAAGAATTAAAGCAAAGTGGAGGTGAAATTTGCAAATTTCATTTTTCTTGCTGAATTTCAATTGTATTACATTTTTCTTCTGTAACACAGAAGGTTTTACCAGAGAAACACTACTAAATATATATTGTCCAGATTCTGCAGTTTTTAGAAATGTCCCACATGTGGCTCTAGTGCGCTCGTGGACTAAAACACAAGCCGTAGAAGCAAAGAAGCACCTAGTGCATTTTGAGCCCTCTTTTTTATTAGAATATATTTTAGGCAGCATGCCAGGTTTGAAGAGGTGTTGAGGTAACAAAACAGTAGGAATCCCCCAATAGTGACCACATTTTGGAAACTGCACCCCTCAAGGAATTCATTTATGGTTGTTGTTACCATTTTGACTGCACAGTTTTTTCACAGCCCCTATTTGAATTGGACTGTGAAATTAAAAAAATTAAATTTTTTCCAATAAGATGTCATTTGTGATCAAAATTTATTAGTTTCACAGGGAACAAAATAACCCATTTTGTTGCCCAATTTGTCCTTAGTGCGGCAATACCCCATTTGTGGTGATAAACTGCTGTTTGGGCCCATGGGAGGGCTCAGAAGGAAAAGAGCACCATGTGTTTGTTGGAGTCCAGATTTTGCTGGATTGGTTTTCGGGTGCCATGTCGCATTTGCAGAGCCCCAGAGGTATCAAAGCAATGGAAACCCACCAGAAGTGACCCCATTTTGGAAACTACACCCCTCAAGGAATTCAAATATGGTTGGTGTTACAATTTTGACCGCACAGTTTTTTCACAGCACCTATTTGAATTGGGCTGTGAAATGAAAAAAAATGAATTTTTTTCCAATAAGATGTCATTTTTTTATCAAAATTTCTTACTTTCACAGGGAACAAAATACCCAATTTTGTTGCCCAATTTCTCCTGAATGCAGCAATACCCCATTTGTGGCGAAAAACTGCCGTTTGGGCCCATGGGAGGCCTCAGAAGTGAAGGAGCGCTGTGTGTTCTTTGGAGTCCAGATTTTGCTGGATTGGTTTTTGGGTGCCATGTCGCATTTGCAGAGCTCCAGAGGTATCAAAGCAATGGAAACCCACTAGAACTGACCCCATTTTGGAAACTACACCCCTCAAGGAATTCATTTATGGGTGTTGTGACCATTTTGACCCCATAGTTTTTTCACAGAACTTATTTGAATTGGGCTGGGAATTAAAACAAAATAAATTTTTTACAATAATATGTAGTTTTGGCTGAAAATTTCTTATTTTCACAAGAAATAAAATACCCCATTCTGTTTTGCGCAATTTGTCCAGAGTGCAGGAATGCCCCATTTGTGGTGATAAACTGCCGTTTGGGCCCCTGGGAGGGCTCAGAATGAAAGGACCACCATTTGGCCTACTTGAGATTTTCTGGTGCGAAGTCATGTAAGCCCCTGAGGTACCAGTACAGTTGAAACCCACAAGAAGTGACCCCGTTTTAAAAACGACACCCTTATGGCATTCATCTAGAGTTGTAGTGAGCATTTTTACCAGAGACTTACAACCCCTAAACTGTAATGTGGGTTCTTACGGGTATGGCAATACCCTCAATGTGGCTGTTATCAGCTGCCTGGGCACACAGCAGGGCTCAGAAGGGAAAGATGAGGGGGATAAGCTGTGCTGAGTGCATCAGGATAAGTAAAATTGGGGTAAATTATAAACCAAGGGATGTATGATAAATTTTAAAACACTCTTTCATACAGAGCTCTGGTTATTCGGGACACGCGTCACATTGATATATTGTGTCCTCCCTTATCCCCCTCTTATAGCAGACTTTGCACCTCTTTTGACTTTTTCCCTTCTTGCCAGTTTGGGGAACTTCTCCTGGAAAGTGTTGCCCTGGTACGATGCGTGTGGCCTCGCTTCCAGAAGTACTGCGTGCCCCCCCTTCCTGGTCCCTAAAGATTAGGTTCTTGATAATCACCTCTTGAAATTCCAGGAAAGATCCCCTCTGGCCTGTACATCGACATAGCATGTACACATTGTACAATGCCATCTGTATGATGTGCCCGGCCAGCTTCTTATACCACACCGCATGGCGCAGTAAGGCTTCAGGGCTTGATCTGACAAGTCCACCCCTCCCATGTACCTATTGTAGTCCAGGATGCAGTCTGGTTTGGGGGTCTCTGTACTGGTACCTCCTACTGGTACATGGGTACTGGTGTGGCATCTCTCTTGTCTTGTACTTGACCCACAATATGTTGCTGCTGGATTGTGCCCTGCTCTCACCCCTTCTTGTTTGCCCAAGCAGAGTCTTAGGGAGGCCTCTCAGATTTCCTCTAGCGGTGCCGCATGCTGCAGGACTTCTGGAAGCGAGGCAGTTGAAGAGTTTGACGCTGGTATAAAAATTATCCAGGTAGAGGTGATGCAGATTAGGAAGAAAAAGCTGCTCCTCTGAACGGGCGCTCAGGTGTGGATTCTACTGATATCTTCACAAAATCGTCAGGGTGTATTTTCAACGATTTTATTATTAAAAAAGAACAATATAAAATTCGATTACTGCAACGCGTTTCAACCACGCACTGTGGTCTTCATCAGGCATTACTTCAAAACCGCAAGGAGAGGAGTTCCTGATACGAATTCACCCCATGCGGTTATGGCTCCAGAGGCAAGCACAGTGTGATCAAGCGTGTACAAGCTACAAAGTCAAGTTGTGCTGGCGACATTGCACAACTCACCAAGGTGAGCTCCATTCATTAAGTTACTTTTTATCTTACAAATACCAGAACGATATCACCTTAGAGGAGCGCAGTTTTTTTTTTTCTCTTTTTTATCCCCCTTTTTATCTTAAGAACCAGGTAGAGGTGGTAACCCTGGTCCAGCAGTGGGTGCACCAAATCCCACACAATTTTTGTATTAACTCCAAGTAAGGGGGGGGGGCATTCTGGGGGCTGAATACTGTTGTCCTTCCCTTTATATATCCTAAATTTTTTAGGTATACCGTGATGCACTCTCACGCAGCTTATACCTTCAATTCTTACCTGGCAGGTACTCGCGGAATTGAACCCTCCCTTTAAAATCTACCAGGGACTCATCAATAGAAATACACTTCTCGGGGGTGTATACTTGGGAAAACCGGGCACTGAAACGGTCTAATAAGGGTCTCCGTTTATACAAACGGTTGAAACTGGGGTCATCTTGGAGTAGGCAATGCTCATTAGGATTTTTTTTTTTTTTAGGTCCCAGTTCAGTTCTGAAGTTGCTTTGAGGGGCCCATATATTAGAAACCCCTATGAAACACCCCATTTTAGAAACTAGACCCCTCAAAGTATTCACAACAGCATTTAGAAAGTTTATTAACCCTTTAGGTGTTTCACAGGAATTTAGAGCAAAGTAGAGGTGAAATTTACATTATTTTTTTTGTCAGAAAATCCTCTTTATACCATTTTTTTTATAACACATAAGGATTTATCAGAGAAACGCAACTCAATACGTATTGCCCAGATTCTGCAGTTTTGAGAAATATCCCACATGTGGCCCTAGTGCGGTAATGGACTGAAGCGCCGGCCTCCGAAGCAAAGGAGCACCTAGTGGATTATGAGGCCTCCTTTTTATCAGGCACCATGTCCGGTTTGAAGAGGTCTTGTGGTGCCAAAACAGTGGAAAACCCCCAAAAGTGACCCCATTTTGGAAACTAGACCCCTTGAAGAATCCATTGTAGTTTTCTTGGGGTGCATGCGGCTTTTTGATCAGTTTTTATTCTATTTTTAAGTGGCGTGGTGACTAATAAACAGCAATTCTACTATTGTTTTTTTATCCTATTTTTTTTACAGCGTTCACCGTGCGCTATAAATGACACATTCACTTTATTCTGCGGGGCGATACGATTACGGCGATACCAGATGTTTATAGTTTTTTTTTATGTCTTATGGCGTTTGCACAATAAAATACGTTTTGTAAACAATCATTTACTTTTTGTGTTATCTTATTCTAAGAGCCAGAACGTTTTTATTTTTCCATCAATAAAGCCGTGCGAGGACTTATTTTTTGTGTAACGAACTGCAGTTTCGATCAGGACCATTTTTCGGTACATGCGACTTTTTTATCTCTTTTTATTCCATTTTTTGGGAGGTGAAGTGACCAAACAATTTTGATTGTGGTTCGGTTTATTATTATTTTCTTTTACAGCGTTCACTGCGCGGAATAAATAATGAAATAATTTTGTAGTTCAGGCCGTTACGGACGCGGCGATACCAAT
This sequence comes from Rhinoderma darwinii, assembly GCF_050947455.1. Lineage (NCBI taxonomy): Eukaryota > Metazoa > Chordata > Amphibia > Anura > Rhinodermatidae > Rhinoderma > Rhinoderma darwinii. The sequence goes on along the minus strand of NW_027461850.1, from coordinate 322,059 downwards.
TATGTATCGTTTATTTGTTTGTTTATATATTTTTATTAATAATAAAGGACTGATAAGGGAAAAAGGGGGATTTTTATTTTTATTACTTTTAAAACTTTTATTTTCTTATTTTTACACATCTTTTTTTAACTTTTTTTTAACTTTATTACTTTGTCCCACTAGGGGACTTGAGGGCAGGAGGCCCTGATCACTATTCTAATACACTGCACTTCATGCGTAGTGCAGTGTATCAGAGCTGTCAGCTACTCACTGACAGCAAGCATAGTGGGTCCTGACTTCGTCAGGACCCACTAGGCTTCCGTCGATGGCATAGCCGGACGCCATTGTTTGGTGTCCGGTTGCCATAGCCACCATCGCCGGCGCTATCGTGTAGCAGGCTGGCGATTGTAGCTTAACCCCTAAAAAGCTGTGATCGCTATTGAACACGGCTTTTAAGGGGTTAATCAGCGGGGACACAGCAATCGGTCCCCGCTGTAGGAGCTGCGGCAGCTGTCACAGCTCCTGTATGTGTTGGGAGGACGGCCAAAATGACCGTTCCTCCCGCGACGTAACGATACAGTTAGCACGACGGATTATTACGCCGCAGAGCGTTATGGGGTTAAAAAAAGAAATAAATCTTAAATCAGCAAAGTAGTCCAATGAATCTACGACGTAGTCCAAATCGTCCAGCGGAACCTGCAAAACAAAAATTAGCAGTATGAAAAATAAAAAGAAAGATGGCTGCCCCCACAGACGTACAGACATATGAATAAATAGCTACCTTCGGAAACATATTAAAATAATTAGAAAAATTAGGCCCATAAAATAAAACATATCAAATAAAAAAAATAAAATTATAACACTTTTAAAGAGAATCTTTCACCTCCCCATACATGTGAATCAATATATAGACTCCAAACAAATTTGTAACAAGGGCTGAGAACTGTTAAAGCCACAACTGTCCCCCCATATCATCTAGGCAGCTCCATGATAATACATATACCACTAAGAGAAAAATAAGAGCCTTTAACGCCAATGTATATAATATAAAAAGTTAAATCTTTATTATACAGACAATGTACATACTAAAATAGCACAAAGAGAACTCTAGTATAAAAGCGGAGACCGCACCGAGTGTTATAGCCACCAATTAACCAAGGGTAGCTGCATACATGTTAGACTGAGTACCAGATTCACAATTAAGTATACAATCAATACACCATTTAGCTCAAGAGTAAGGAAGGGAGAACAATGTCTCCATAAATAACTAGTTTGAGTGGAAGAGGGGTGCAGTGTATATCGTACTGGATGGTAGTTGAATCAAACAAAAAATGACTAAGATGCAGACTTACCCATAGATGGGATGAAGTGGTATGAAGTGAGAGGTGTCCGCTCCGTAACATAGACCCCGACGCGCGTTTCGCCACGTAGTGCTTCCTCAGGGGGATGTAAGTTAATGTGTGCTGTATTGTTTAATCCCATTTATACTAACCATGCCATGGGATCGTGATGCCATTCAGCGGCGCATCCCAGCTGGGACCGCCGGAAGCGAGGCAATCCCCACATCCGGCTTCCGGCACTGCAGCACATGTCCGGGCTCCCGACGCGTAACGAGAGTTCCGGACATGCGCAATGAGCCATGGGAAGCGAAGGGGGAGAGCGTCGCCGTCAGGCGCCACAGCGGGCATGCGCACAACGGCGCCACAGTCCGGGCATAGAAGTATCCAATGTAGCCGTGACCCTGATGTATCACACCAGCGGATCATCTCGTCCCCATATTATCTATACTAAGCCCCGTAGAATAAAGCCGAATGCACCTGTCATACCCATGTCATTGGTCAGGAGCCACCTATTTGTCTGTACACATGTATCTATGCATATAAAGAGATCTGTATGTATTTACAGTAGAGAGGTCATATAGTGTATATGGAGCAATGTGTGCGTGTGGTGATGTAAAAACGGGGTATATAAAATTACGGCCACCAAACATTTGTGTGTGTGGAGGCGACTAGATGACATTATATGTTATAAATTATACAAAAAGTGAAGAAAAAGGGGAACAAAAAAGAAGGAGAGTTTCAAGTACCTGACGTGACACCAAATACAGTAAAAAGGTACAAACAAAAATATTAGGGGGTACACAAGTGACCCACGTGCATTAACAAACAGAGGAGGCGTAAGCCATACAGTGACAAAAGACACTGGTATACTGAACGACAAAAAGTGTCGCACAATATTACAGTGAAAGACATAATACATAAGATTAGTGCTTTCAGTCATAAGTATCCCGCATCTCATATAGCAGGATTATTAATTAGGTACATCAATCAATCCCCACCCAATACCAATATATAATGTTCATAATACATGATTATGCCATCAAACAGCGTATTATACAAATAATAGTTGAATCATAGTATATATATATTAGGTTGTAGATCCATAACACGCACATCAATAAAAAACGTGATAGCAATGAATAAAACAGTTAAAATATACCCAATAGTATAATAATGGTCACATGCATCAATTAGATACACAAAAACATACATATAAATAGTGACAGTAGTTCACACGGCTCAGTATACCTATCAAAGACCAGACATACATACAATGAAAGACACGGCAGGAAAAAATAGATTATATAATTCCACCCTGTCTGCGTACAGCAAGTACAGTTCAAATATATTGGAGACAGGTAGGCTAATATTGAGCACGCCGTCTCTCAAAGGTCCAATCCGGCTCGATTCACATAGCAGGGCAGCAGATATTAAATATACCACATACGATGCCTAATGAACAGGAAACATATAGAGCAACACAGAATTAAAATACAGAAAATATATACTAAAAAACAAGTCGGTAATAGAGATTGTGAGATAGGTTATTACAGAAATGGAACGAAACTAAGGTTTTCATTAAGGCCCCGTGGTGTCATGGAGCCCAACATGACAATCCATTTGGATTCCCTTTGCGCCAAAACTCTCTTCACATTCCCCCCCCTGATGCCACGATGTATCCTATCAATGCCTTTGACCGAAAATGATTTCGGATTGCAGTCATGATACCTCTTAAAATGCCGAGGTATAGTCTTCAATTGTGTCGGATCATCTACCTCACTGGCCCCCAAGATATCACGTATACATACCCATACATGTGCAGCTGAGTTCAGCATGTAATGGGGAGGGCTGCACAAACTCTGGGGCACTTTAGATTTTTTTCTTATCCTCCTTCGTTATTTAGATATCAGTTTTACCTCCAGCTCCAGGGAACGGCAATGGGGGCAGCATGTGCCCCTTCATATGCGAACTTATTCCTGGGGCTGTGGGAGCGTGACCTTTTCCATGGTGGGCGGGGTGTCTCGATGGACCGGGTCATATTTTGGGCCCGGTACATCGATGACATTCTGCTTATCTGGAAGGGGACGCCTGAGACTTTTGAGACTTTCATCAATACATTAAATCGAAATGATTTGAACATTAAACTAACTTATCATTATGATAAATGCTGGGCTGAATTTTTAGACATCAAATTGTGCAAAGATGCAAATGGTTTTCTCCAATCGGACGTGTTTCGGAAGACCACGGCGGTTAATTCCTTCCTTCACGCTTCCTCTTCTCACCCCATACAGACGATAAAGGCAGTCCCAATAGGTCAATTTTTAAGGATCCGAAGGATTTGTTCCTCTACTGATGCATTTGAGAAACAGGCCTACGACCTCACCAATCGGTTCCTTGTCCGGGGATATAGTAAACGCTCGATTAAAAAGGCATATCATCGTGCGAAAAATACATCAAGAGATGAACTGCTTTTCCCTAAACCAAAAAACAAACTAGAGACACAGGTAAGATTTACTACAGAATACCATTCAAGATGGCCTCAAATGAAAGATATACTGAAGCAGTTCTGGCCCATATTACTTATCGACCCAACAATCGAGAAATACATCTCTAGATATCCAACCATTTCGGCACGGCGTACAAAAAATCTTAAAGATCACCTTGTCCGCAGTCATTACCAACTAAATAGCCAAAGGTTTCCCTTTGGTACCAAAGGCCCTAAATGGAGCTGTAAGACATGCGGACATTGTGTTGCGTGTTCTAATATAGAAAAAGCGACTACTTTCGTAGACTCAACGGGCAAACGTACATTTACCATTACCCACTCTATTACTTGTTCAACCAAGGCAGTTATCTATTACGCCACCTGCCCCTGCCCCAAGATATATGTCGGACTCACTACATGTGAACTTAAAATTCGAGTTAGGGAACATGTCCGTGACATCACGTTAGCTAAAATGATTGAGACCCCCGAAACCTTGAAACCTGTCGCCCGACATTTCAAGTCATACCATTCGTGCGATTCAACCAAACTTAAAGTTAGAGTAATCGATTGTATCGAAAAACATATTAGAAGGGGCGACATTTCTAAAAAGTTGGCAAAGTGTGAATCTAAGTGGATCTGGACTCTAGGGACTATGTCTCCTTTTGGGCTCAATGAGAACCTGAATTTCGCCCCATTCCTTTGACCATTAACCTCCAGTGGGTTATTTTAAACATGTTTTCGTTTTTTTTATATGTGTCTAATTACCTCCCCTTTTATTATAGAACCTCTATGACTTGATATAATTTGGAGAATGAGAGGTCATGAATGCAGTGCGACGAACATCTATTCATACCTAATAAAGAACGCTACTTATTTTCTTTGGTTAAAATGGTCGTGTTTACGACCCTATGTGGTTAAATATATATATATATACATATTTATTTTTCATTATTATTTATTATTATTTTTTATTTATTTATTTACACTTTCATATTTATTATGTTCACTTGTCCATAAATATCCACATATATGCACTTTTTCTTTTCTTATCACTTGTTTATCTTATTTATTTATTGTTTCCCTGTTTCGATATATATTCGAATTAATGTATTTTCAGTATATAATATGGTGTTTTATAACATTCACCAACACAACACTTTCTTCTTATTGTATATTTATGACACTTATCTCATATTGATGTATACACTATACACATATATATACATTTTTCTCATACATACACACTCTATCACTTTGTCTTCAATTTGTTTCACAATTAATAACTATTAAATTGATACATTTTATATTGATATTTATATTACTTATTTCTCATGATATATATATTTTTTTTATTATTATAAATCTTTATTTCACATAGACACTGTATGTACATTTTTCTAATGATATTTACTTGATTTTCTCAGTCCAATCTTTAATATATACTATTTATATTTATTGTTCAATATTTTGCCATAACAACTAATGTACATATATTTGTATTTATTTATAATCGCTTGGGTATATATCTGTATAGGCATGATTGTATATATGTTGTCATCCTGTTACAATGGATATATTTGAGATACATGATTTATTATTAATGCGATACATTTGTCTCCTTTATTACATGGTGTAAACTGATGTATACTCTGTATCATCCTTAAATATGGTGTTTGCTTTTATTAATATTGTTCTTCACTGTATTCTACATTATCTTACTGCATTTTAAGTATGTTCATGGCTGTCGCACTCAATCCAATACATAACTGTTAATTGATTAAACATTACATTTCATGCCCTGTTTACTCTATCTCTGCTGTCCGATCTTGTACTTCATACATCTCATGGGATATATTTACCTCTGCAGTGCTTGTCCGTGCGCTCGTGTCGGGAGGGATTCCTCGGCTTCCCTTTGACTCGCGCGTCTGCATCTGGGTGGGCGTGTCTCCACGGCGTCAGTCGCCGTTGATCCATGCCCCCTTGATGACGCGCGGTCAGGGGATAGTGACGAGCATTCCCGCCCCCGACACATGACGCCACCTTACACAAACCCACTGCCTCATGTGATCCTTAGTGCAGATATGATTGGACGGCTATATGCTTTAAAAGGGGAGGTCCCTGCTGGAGAGACGCCACCCCCGGACGAAGGCATCTCGCCGAAACGCGCGTCGGGACTGACGTTCTCTCCATGCAGAGGACTACAATGGGTACGTTATACACTCTATTTTCTAGGTATTCTCTCATTTAAATTGCCTTTATCATTGTTGTAGGTACGATGTGTTCCTTACACCGGACCCTAGCCTCAAGCTTGTAGCTTGTTGATACACCTTTGCACTGGGTACACTTATCTGTTATGCAAGTGTCCTCTCATTTGTATATATATTTTCTACCTTGCCAATTCATATGCTAAAATATATATAGAGGCTTCAACTACCATTTCATCAGGCTAGCTCTACCTAGAAATAGACATATACCTGTATCCTTGACAGTGTCATTTACCATTTTTTTGTATGTCCTCTGTAATTGTCAGACGTCTTTGTGTTTTTTGCTCAGTATGACCTATTTTTTAATGTTGTAATATTCAATAAAATTCATATATTTTTCCAATATATTTGTGTTAATTGTGCCCTACACTTTATAGGTTTATAATAGTGTGTTTATGTGACTGCACATAGCGATATAGATATATCGCTATCTGCAGAGTAAATGAATGGGGAGAAGTGTATGACACTGATTTGTCACTGATTGGTCAGCGTCATACACTCCTCTGTACAACGCCCACTTGGTCATATAGTAAAACACGCCCAGTTGTCCATTGAGAAACTCATTAGCATAAAGCTAAAATAGGTCATAAGTCCGTCATAAATGATCGTTTCCCTAAATAAAAAACACTGCTGTAATCTACATTACAGCGCCAATCACATCATGTAGAAGATAAGCCACTTATAATGTGGTGACAGAGCCTCTTTATTACTAGGACCACTGTTATCTACATTACAGCGCCGATCACATCACGTACAATATAGGCCACTTATAATGTGGTGACAGAGCCTCTTTATTACTAGGACCACTGTTATCTACATTACAGCGCCGATCACATCACGTACAATATAGGCCACTTATAATGTGGTGACAGAGCCTCTTTATTACTAGGACCACTGTTATCTACATTACAGCGCCGATCACATCATGTACAATATAGGCCGCTTATAATGTGGTGACAGAGCCTCTTTATTACTAGGACCACTGTTATCTACATTACAGCGCCGATCACATCATGTACAATATAGGGCACTTATAATGTGGTGACAGAGCCTCTATTACTAGGACCACTGTTATCTACATTACAGCGCCGATCACATCACGTACAATATAGGGCACTTATAATGTGGTGACAGAGCCTCTTTATTACTAGGACCACTGTTATCTACATTACAGCGCCGATCACATCATGTACAATATAGGCCACTTATAATGTGGTGACAGAGCCTCTTTATTACTAGGACCACTGTTATCTACATTACAGCGCCGATCACATCATGTACAATATAGGGCACTTATAATGTGGTGACAGAGCCTCTTTATTACTAGGACCACTGTTATCTACATTACAGCGCCAATCACATCATGTACAATATAGGGCACTTATAATGTGGTGACAGAGCCTCTTTATTACTAGGACCACTGTTATCTACATTACAGCGCCGATCACATCATGTACAAGATATAATGTGGTGACAGAGCCTCTTTAAGGCGTTGAAAGTCAAGATAAAGCCGGCTACATCTGTAGGGCGCACGATTAGAAACGTCAAAACGCGCAATGTAGAACACATTTCAGATACAAAAACAAAAAAACCACTAATGCCTCCCGGTGCAGAAAAACACTTCTTAGAAACACATAATGGCAACTTTGAAAGCTTATGGGGAAATGTATTAACCTTTCTACGCCAGTTTTCTAAAAGGGGGCTTCCCAAAAGGGGGCGGGGTGACAGCACCCCAACAAATTTATAATAATTTACACCTGGCGTAAACTATAGTGGAAATCTCTGCCTGCTAATAATTGTCAAAAATGTCACTATGTGGAGCGTAGCAAGGTAGAGGCCCATGCCAGGCTCCTCTCCGTCCCCTCTATCGGGCAATGAAATAAAAAATGAATGCTCACCTCACCACTCCTCTTCTGGTCCCCTCATGTTCTCTCCGCAGCCTGCGGCTCATACAATGCACTGATGACGTTGAGTGCTGTGTCACATATAAAGGACCTGACGCTGCTCGGTGTCAGTGCATTGTATGGGCAGCAGGGAGCCTTAGGGGATCAAGGGGGAAGAAGAGAAGCAGAGAAAAGATTACACTTATTTTTTATTTTACATTATGTCCGATGGGTAGGGGGAATGGGTGGAGCATGGCCGCGGTCGCTGCATAACGATTGTGGCGCACGAACGGCCGAAAGATGTGACACATTTAATAACTGTATTTCATCTTACTCCAACTTTCTTTATATTAAGACTGGCATATGAAATGCCATCTTAATAAATTCCCCCCAATGTTTTTATGGCCTTGAACAAGTGAAGAAACCAAAGACGGGTGGAGATTGGAGAAGACACTTCCTGAATAGGGAGGCGTTCTGCGATCTGCAGCTTCATACAAGATTCCCGAAGGGTCTTAATTGGAGGAATGATCTGTTATATGTTTACTTAAGTGGAATAACACTTAATAACAATGTATATATCAACGACATAGCATAACACTCATTTTCCTCTCATAATATGCAGTTTGATGACTTTTATGGCGATTTGTTTTTAAAATATTGCATATTTAAATATGGTGCTAAACTCCTGTTAAATAAAGATTCAGCTTCTCCCCTACTTGAGTAGCTGCGCAGCACCTGCACGAACTTGAGAATGTACCTCTCTGGTCATGTGATCACAGGTCCTGCACACAAAACACAACAGCACTACACAAACTATCTATGCAGTTTGTGCACTAGATGGCAGCAAAGCACTGAAATTATATACACATACATGTTTACATAGGCGGCATACATGTTTACATAGGCGGCATACATGTTTACATAGGCGGCAAACATGTTTACATAGGCGGCATACATGTTTACATAGGCGGCAAACATGTTTACATAGGCGGCATACATGTTTACATAGGCGGCATACATGTTTACATAGGCGGCATACATGTTTACATAGGCGGCATACATGTTTACATAGGCGGCATACATGTTTACATATGCGGCATACATGTTTACATAGGCAGCATACATGTTTACATAGGCAACATACATGTTTACATAGGCAACATACATGTTTACATAGGCGACATACATGTTTACATAGACGGCATACATGTTTACATAGGCGGCATACATGTTTACGTAGGCGACATACATGTTTACATAAACGGCATACATGTTTACATAGGCGGCATACATGTTTACATAGGCGGCATACATGTTTACATAGGCAACATACATGTTTACATAGACGGCATACATGTTTACATAGGCGGCATACATGTTTACATAGGCGCCATACATGTTTACATAGGCGGCATACATGTTTACATAGGTACCATACATGTTTACATAGGCAGCATACATGTTTACATAGGCGCCATACATGTTTACATAGACGGCATACATGTTTACATAGGCGGCGCGCTTGGTGCTTTAACTTGTAAATAAAAACACAACAATCAAAAGTATCATCAACTATAAGGGGAGATTCACACGAACGTTGCGTTTTTGCGCGCGCAAACAACGCAGCGTTTTGCGAGCGCAAAAACCATTTGACAGCTGCGTGTGTCATGCGTGTCTGATGCACGGCTGCGTGATTTTCGCGCAGCCGGCATCATAGAGATGAGGCTTGTCAACGCCCGTCACTGTCCAAGGTGCTGAAAGAGCTAAATCTTTCAGCACCCTCGACAGTGAATGCCTAACACAACAGCGAAAAACCTGTAAAAAAAAAAGATAAAGTTCCTACTTACCGAGAACTTCCCGGCCGTTGCCTTGGTGACGCGTCCTTGGTGACGCATCCTTGGTGACGCGCCTCTCTTGACATCGGGCCCCACCTCCCTGGATGACGCAGCAGTCCAAGTGACCGCTGCAGCCTGTGATTGGCTGCAGCCTGTGCTTGGCCTGTGATTGGCTGGAGCTGTCACTTGAACTGAAGTGTCATCCCGGGAGGTCGGACTGCAGGAAGGAGACAGGAGTAATCGGTAAGTTAGAACTTCGTTTTTTTTTTACAGGTTAATGTATTTTGGGATCGCAAGTCACTGTCCATGGTGCTGAAACAGTTTAACTCTTTCAGCACCATGGACAGTGACTATCTCCTGACGTCGCGTACCGATAATTTTTTTTCCGGGATCGGCCAAAACGAGTTTGGCCGAACCCGGTGAAGTTCGGTACGCTTGTCCGGCTTCGCTCATCGCAAAGACACTCCGTTTGGATGTTCGGAAACAGAAAAGCACGTGGTGCTTTTCGGTTTTCATTCATCCTTTTCACTGCTGTTGCGCGAATCACGCTCGTCCCACGGAAGTGCTTCCGTGTGGTGCGCGTGATTTTCACGCACCCATTGACTTCAATGGGTGCGTGATGCGCGAAATACGCAGAGTTATTGAACCTGTCGCGCTTTTTGCGCAGCAGACAAACGCTGCGCAAAAAGCACGGACTGTCTGTACTGCCCCATAGACTTGTATTGGTCCATGCGTGCCGCGTGAAAACCACGCGGCCCGCACGGACCGAATACACGCTCGTGTGAATCCCCCCTAAATGTATAATTCATGCCCACCTGCGGCGGCTGCTACGCATAGCCTCACCATTGTGGTCGGACAGTCTGAAGGTGACAGTGGAGAGGATTATTTTCAGACACTTCTACACTGGTTTGGACTGGTTCACTGGTTTCCCAGTTTGATCGGCTGCTTGTCTCATTTGAATTAAGAACCTCCTGAGCTCAGGACAAGGGGCAAATAACAGAAAAAGTCTCTCTCCACCTGCAGCAAAATAGACAAAGTGGTTCCCCCCATTCCTCACACTGGCCCCAGATGAAACTGCTATGGCGAAACTCCAGTTGGCGACATGTTGTCAGCAATCCTGTATTTAATAGAAGTGCATGTTCTGCGCTGTGTGACCGAGGCCTAAATCTTTTCATGCATATTTTGAGCTTTTCTCAGATTTTTCAGGGACAGATTATACGATATGTACCAACGTGGTGTTTCCTTCGAGGATTCTTACAACATATAAAAAACACAGGGGTATATGACCTGGACATCCACAGACCCTTCCCCCCTGCCCTTTACTATTGGTTACAACTTGTCAATAAATATGTCCTCCTGTATAACATTTTATATATGAGTAGGAAATGTCCCTACAAATTAGAAAAGATTTGGTCCCGATGGGTTAAGCTGAAAGAAACGGCTACGTAACTTGTAGCTCAAATGTGAAGGAAATCATTATCTATCCTTACAACTAAGGCTTCGTTCACATCGGCGCTGGGACTCCGTTTATGGGTTCCGTCTGACCTTTTCGCCAGGGGAACCCATGAACGGACTCCAAACTGAAACCATAGGTTTCCGTTTGCATCACTATTGATTTTAATGGTGACGGATTCGGTGCAAATGGTTTCCATTTGTCACCGTTGTGTAAGGTTTCTGTTATTTTGACGGAATAAATACCGTATTCGACTGTGCTATTCATTCTGTCAAAACCCTCACACAACGGTGATAAACGGAAACCATTTGCGCCGGATCCGTCACCATTGAAATCCATGGTGAAGCAAACGGAAACCTATGGTTTCTGTTTGTTTCAGTTTGGATTCCGTTCATGGGTTCCTCTGACTGAAAGGTTCGACGGAACCCATGAACGGAGCCCTGACACAGATGTGAACGAAGCCTTAGATGAGGAAATGGACGCCTCTCTGTGTGACTGGTTGGGTTTGTTGGTTCAATACAATTGAATGTGTTATTATTTGCTTTTCATGCTTTGTAGTTTTTTGTCCGTTTTTTTTTTTGCAAAATTATAAATTAAACCTTTGAAAAATGAAAAGACAAATGGCAGGGAAACAGTTACCAATTTTCAGATTACTATTCAGATCACTAAAATTCTAATGCCAATTTAATAAAATGTGGTTGAAATCCACATGTGAACAGACTCTAATTGAAGCTGAAGGATCTCCAGCTCGTCTTGGTGGCCGTACATCTTATTTTTCCTTTTTGTACACAATCCCCCCCGGTACTATATTGTAAAGCTTAGATGCTGTTTTCTTATTTTCTCCTGTATGTATTCTGTTGTATTAGGCAATTGTGTATTATTTATATGGTTCCCATTAGTGGAATGAAGGGAAAACGTTTCCATAAGGGAGAGATGTGGGAAGGTTTTTTCCTGCTTTCCCCTAATGGGATCAGATACTAGAGCGATCACACTGACCTGACAATACAAGCACGTGATACAGCCTGGAAGGGAGAACATCAGTATATTGTAAAGGTTTTTGTTTTTTTTATGTTTTGTGGCCATATAAACCCATTTAAATGTTCCTGGAAAATTCCTTGAAATATGTAGTAAATTTCATTTAGTGTTAAGTACACCGTATTATTAGGGCGCTATACTACAGCAGTATTGTATTGTATTGTATTGTATGGTGCTAATATTGTCTGACACTTATTGTGGCTCCCTGCAGTGTGTTCGGTCCGGGACTTGTACGGACGTAATGTGCTCGTGTGAATCCAGCCTTACTCTCGTCAGACATTCCTCTATTCAAATTTAATTTCTCTAACGCCAAAAGAGAGAAAATCTCAACATATTCATCACGCCAAATACGATCTCTAATCTCCGTCTTAAGGGAGCTCTCAAAACAAACATTTGGCTAACCGAACCCCATGCAGTTGAACCGCAACAGGAGCCCCAGACCCACCAGCACTCCCACTGACTTTAGAACCTAGCGCCGCAGCCCCAGATACCGAACCGTAACACGCCGCCACAGGAAAAGGAGCAACGGGGACCACAGGTGGTGGGACCTCACGCTGCACCAAAGCCTCTCTAACACCAGCCAGTAATTGAGCCACTACCTGTCCCAAATCAGACACAGTCAAGCTGGGGGCTCCTGACTATGGTGTGAGCAGGGCTCAGGAAGCCTTGACCTCCTAGCTAGTCTTGACTTGGGGATTAGCGGCATATCCCTGAGCACCCCTGATGGTAAGTCTATAACTTAAAGGGAACCCGTCACCAGCATTTCACCTATTGAACTTTACTTATCCCTCACTGGCCGCTGCTATCAAAATGTCATTGCCGTTACCCCCTCTCCTAAACTCCTCCTCCGACTGTAAATAACGGTCTGTAAACATGTTGCGCCTTTTATCGTAATAATTTGGTGTCCCGTTGTACGCTCACCCCAGAAGAGGACATCAATGCACAAGTGCGGGATTTTGTGTGCTGGGGGAAGGAGAGGAGCTGTCAATCAAAAGTAAAGAGGCGGGGTAAACTCGGGAAGACTTGAGGAATGAAGATAACTCAAAAACTGAATACTAAAGCTACAGAGCCGACTAAGAAGACAGTTTTAGGTTAAATAGAAATGATATTTCACCCACCACCCCCTGGTATTGCTGGTTTAATCAGTAAAATGAAGGTGACAGGTTCCCTTTAACCTTTACCTAACAATGTCCACCACCCCGGTCTCTTCTGCTCCATGGGAGGCTTCTGTCCTCCCTGAGGTCACCTCAGGAGCAGGACGTAGAAGAATATTTATCACCGCTTAACTGCAGTAACTCTGCTCAATCTTTATTACAACAAGCAATAGACAGACGACAATTACAGAGAGAGAAGAAAACAATGTAATGGTCGGGCACTACAGCGAGGTAGCAGAGTGGAGGGGGTTAGCGGTCAACTACTCAGAAAATGCCTGAGATTACTTCAACAATCGGCAGAGTTTCTGGATTCTGAATATCAGTGAATGTGGCCAAACATTTAGATTTGTACCGGGGAATTGTAGACTTCCAATGTCTAGGCACAACCTAGTCTGAATAAATGGAGGAGAACCTTCTTCTGGAAAGAAATAGATCTGGAGAGAATGGAGCGGAGAGGGCATGTTCGAAGAGAGCATTTATTACCACCCAAAATGGTGCGATGTGCCTACAATCCCATCAGATGTCAGTAAGCGTACCTACCATTCCCCCACAGCTCCAACATGTCTCCAAACACTCCATGGGTAAAGCCCACGGAGGACCACCAGGACTCCTGAACCAACATGGATGTCAAAGTTTTTCTCGTTTTGCACAATAAAAACACTTTTTAATTTTTTTACAAAATAATTTGTTTTTGTGACGCTGCATTCGAAGATGAACTGCATAGTTTTTCAACTAATCTGGTCCCCATGGCAGAAATCTGTCTTTCCATCTGGCACCTCCAGCAGACTCCTTTCAGTCTAGTTTGATTTCTTTTACCTCAGAGTTCCTCTTTTTACCTTTTTTTAATTTCTTCTTTCCCTCTCCCCTTCTTCTTCTTCTCCCCCTTTTTTTGAACTATTTCTAACAGGGGCTGTGCAGGATTAGACAAATATGGCTGCTTTCTTCCAAAAACAGCACCACACCTATCCACAGGTTGTATCTGGTATTGCAGGTTTGCTCCATTGAAGTGAATGGTAATGACCTGTAGTACCACACACAACCTATGGACAGGTGTGGTGCTGGTTTTTGGAGAAAGCAGACAAGTTATCTCATCCTGGACAACCCTTTGTCATGGATAGTTCTTGTGCGGAGATGCTCCCTGCATTATCCCTTTTCCTTTATGGCCGCTGATATGTTCTATTCAGCTTTATGGCCTCTGTGGTAAGTACACTGCCAGTCAGTAAAGGGTTAACACTTCAGACCACTGTGGGTGACGTCACAATGTATGAGTTGTGCAGAGGTAATAAACTCCTGCAGTAATGATGATGAATGCGCTGATGTCATAAATACAAATGTTTATGACATAAAGAAGATTCCATATTAGAAGGTTTTACTGCCACATTCAGCGCCATATTGGATGGGACTGAGGACCTTGAGCTTGACTTCCCCACCAATACCGACCTGATGTAATTTGGAGGTTCTAGCAGGGAAACCCTTCACCCAAGACCACTTCTTCATCACAGTGATGCCATCCTCTTCATACGGGTTGTCTGTAATAGAGGGGGGTTTCCAGCAGGAGATCCCCCCCTATTAGCCAGAGCGGAGACAGGTGCTACAAGGAGGCATCTGGAGGACCCGTGGATCGCCCATTCATTTTAATGGGTGCCCAGGATGAGAGACATCCGCCTAGCCAACCAGATCAGCCGATTTATGTGTTTTATGTCGTTCGTTCGTTCGTTCGTTCATTGTATTGTCTTTCCTTGAAAATCGGAGAAAACGTTCAAATTCTGTTACAAATGATATTTTGGCACCTTCTAAGCCCAGAGGAAGGGCAATCCTCCAGCCATGGTTTCCCTAGAGGTTTCCCCCACAGGGGGTTTTTCCTTTCCTGCGTGCTGGAGGGTGACTCTTCGTGAGTCGGAGGTTTGCCATTTTAGGTTTGGTCATATAATATAATAAAAGTTTTGACCATTTAACTCCCAATTATAATGTTTTGTGTCTTTATTTTGCATGACTTGGGGTAAGTCGAGTGATGTATGTGTATGCAAATTACACTTACCTATATATCTGTTCCCCATTCATAACCCACACCTTTCTCTCATGAAGACTCGACTCCGAGGGTTTGGATAAAGTGGCCACAGCAGCCATTTTATTAAGAAATAAATATAAAAGTTAGTTAACTCAATTAACCATAAATAAATAATATCCATATTATTTATTAACAAAAACAATAATAAATCAATAATGCACGAACCATAAATTATAACCCAAACACGTCAGACACCACTGACAAACAAACATTAACACATAGACTAGGAGAAGTCCTTGGAGCTATCATTAACTTTTTATTTTACCGGCTATCTGCCCCACCATTTTACCCCCAGCAGTAAAAACCCGGCTCAGAGGCACCAATATTCCTGGCAGATGACGTAAGGTAACTGCCACCTCTCCCAAGGGATAACACCCTAAGGAAACCACAATATCCAACCGCCAGACAGTGTCCTTTCATCTTTAAAACCCAGGGGGATCCATACCCACGATGCATCCCCCCCATAATTATTTGTCTAACTCCAAGGACAACAAAATAGCCCTCTCAATGCCATCCTGCAAGCCCAAGCACCACAAATCCGTTCCCACATTATTCAGGTGACACCATCTGCACTCCAATACGCTCCAACTCCAGCTTCCAAGTCCCAGTGCCGAACACATATGCCACCATTCCGTGCAACAAATGCAGACACCCAGTGGCGGATTAAGAAGACCATGGACCCTGGGCTGTTATCCAAACTTGGGCCCCCCTTCTCCACCGCCACCCTGCCGTAACCATTTCTAACACTACCTTTTTGCACAAGCATTAACAAATGGGTGTTACGATTCCCCTTTCACAGGGCTGTGTCCCTACATACTGACAGTATCACACTGTGCAGGGACACAGCCCCAACCCCCCCATGTAGACAGCACCACACACCCACCCCCTGTAGCTAGAGCCACACACACACCCCCTGTAGATAGAGCCACACACACACACACACACACACACACACACACACACACAGACACACACACACACCTGTAGATAGAGCCACACACACCCCTGTAGATAGAGCCACACACACCCCCCTGTAGATAGAGCCACACACACACACCCCTGTAGCTAGAGCCACACACACACACACACACACACACACACACACACACACCCCTGTAGATAGAGCCACACACACACACACACACACACACACACACACACACACCCCTGTAGATAGAGCCACACACACACACACACACACACACACACCCCCCTGTAGATAGAGCCACACACACCCACCCCTGTAGATAGAGCCACACACACACGCACCCCTGTAGATAGAGCCACACACACACACCCCCCCTGTAGATAGAACCACACACACACAAGCCCCTGTATAGAGCGTCACACAGCCCCCTATAGATAGCATCACACAGCCCCCTATAGATAGCATCACACAGCCCTCCCCCTTATATATAGTGCCACACAGCGCTCCCCCCCCCCTTGTATATAGTGCTACACAGCGTCGCTACACTGCAGCCCTGGGATGACATTTTATCCAATATGACTGCTGCAGTCTGTGATTGGCTGTAGCGGTAACAAGGGGTGAAACGTCATTCCAGGAGGCCGGCCCGGACGAAGAAACAGAATTCTGGGCAAGTATAAGATTTTTATTTTTTCTAAATTGCGTTTTTACATAACATCTGTTATCTGTTGCAGGTTTTACCTCTCCATTGAATTAAATGGGGAAAACCCGAAACAAATGAGCAGCGTTTACGCAAATACAATTGACATGCTACGGAATAAAAAAAACGCACCGCAGGTCAATTTCTGAGCTTTTTTTTCCCATTTACGCAGCGTGTGATGAGAATTGTTCACATCTAATCTACTCTGCTGCTACTGTATTACGGCTTGTCCACACCTATCGGAATTGCTGCGTATTTTCTGCCCGGAAAATATGCAGAATACAGTAGCAGCAAAGTGAGTGAGATTTACCAAATCTAATCCAGAAGCTGCGTAAAATTTCCGACCAGACATTTTGTCCTGCGGTGCGTATTTCGCGTACTGCAGCATGTCAATTCCTGCTGCGGATAGTGACTGAAATGCTGCATCACCATCTCCCAACATTGAGAAAAACGCAGCAAAATACGCAACATTTTCTGCAGCAAAAATTCAGGAAATGGTGCTTTTTATATACATACACACGCGCACGTACACACGAGTATGCACATTATACACATATAAAGTACACATGAGTATGCACATTATACACATATAAAGTACACACGAGTATGTACATTCTACACATATAAGGTACACACGAGTATGCACATTATACACATATAAAGTACACACTGTAAACACAAACGAGTACGCACATTATACACATATAAAGTACACATGAGTATGCACATTATACACATATAAAGTACACACGAGTATGCACATTATACACATATAAAGTACACACTGTAAACACAAACGAGTATGCACATTATACACATATAAAGTACACACTGTAAACACACACGAGTATGCACATTATACACATATAAAGTACACATTGTAAACACACACGAGTATGCACATTATACACATATAAAGTACACATTGTAAACACACACGAGTATGCACATTATACACATAAAAAGTACACATTGTAAACACACATGCACTTACCTTTTATGTAGGATATTTGTGAGTCTTCACTGCAGCTCTTCTCCTGCTCACAGCCCGACACAGACCCCGCCGACAGTCTCCCCTTCCCCATGTCCCGACAGCTAGCAGCAGGAGGAGAGATGTTTAGAGCAGGGAAGGGGGGCTGGAGGGGGAACTTCTAAAGCAGCACAGGGAGAGTGTAAAGGACCTGCCAGGCACAGCTTCGGGGTTAACTCCCTTAATTAATCAGTCAGCACCTGAATCTACATCCCTGAGACTGACTCCAGCTTCCACCACTCAGGCTGGCAGGCTTAGGAGTGGGAGAGCCTATCGCAGCCTGGCCAGACTCAGCTAGCTCCCGCCCTCTGTCTATTTATACCTGCATTTCCTGTTCCTCCTTGCTTGTTATTCTTTTTCGTGTGGTTTCCTGGCCCAGCTACAGCTCATTCTATTTTGTTCCTGCTCCATACAGACCCTGGCTTACTGACTACTCTTCTGCTCTTCGTTTGGTACCTCGCACACTCCTGGCTTGACTCGGCTCGTTCACCACTCTGGTTGCTCACGGTGTTGCCGTGGGCAACTGCCCCTTTCCCTTGCTTGTATTCCCTTGTATGTTTGTCGTGCACTTACTGAGTGCAGGGACCGCCGCCCAGTTGTACCCCGTCGCCTAGGGCGGGTCGTTGCAAGTAGGCAGGGACA
Source organism: Rhinoderma darwinii (assembly GCF_050947455.1). Classification (NCBI taxonomy): domain Eukaryota; kingdom Metazoa; phylum Chordata; class Amphibia; order Anura; family Rhinodermatidae; genus Rhinoderma; species Rhinoderma darwinii. The sequence goes on along the minus strand of NW_027461850.1, from coordinate 303,266 downwards.
GAGTGGCGGGTAGATTAGGGCTCACTTGTCCGTTTCCCTACCCCCCGGTCATTACAGAGAGATTGCAGCACAGACCACGGCTGCTAAGTAGAAGCGAAGCTCCGTTCGTCTGATGACAGGTGCAGTCCAGTAACCGGGGCTCCCTCCAGGGCTAGCAACGCCACTGGGCATGAGGGGGTTCGGTTGGCTATGGGCCCCCTGTGAGCCTTGGGCCCCGGGCGGCCTAACCGCCCTAATGATAATCTGCCACTGCAGACACCGCCATGTTAACTTTTACCCTGGCTTTGTTGATCCGCTCCACGGACCGTGCCAAACGGCAGGATTTTCTAGGCACAATATCCGACCACACCGTGATCAAGTTCGGGTACAACGACCACAGGTGCAACAGATAGTGTTTTATGTCCCGAACCAACTAACGGAACGGGCGGGCCCCAAGATCGTTGCGCATAAAGAAATCGTCTAAATAATGAATGATCGAATCCACCCCCGCCACAGATTTGACCATCCATTCCAAAAATGAGCTAAACGCTTCAAAGTACGCACAAGAAATGGAACAACCCATGGGGAGACACCGATCCACATAAAAACCGCCCCCCCAAAAACACCCCAGTAGACGCTGACTATCCGCATGCACCGGCAACAGCCGAAAAGCCGCCTTGACATCCGTCTTGGCCATTAACGCCCCCCTACTATGGAAACGCACCCACTGCACCGCCGCGTCGAATGATGTATACACGACCGAGCAAAGATCCCGATCTATCCCGTCATTAACCGACAAGCCCTTGGGATAAGACAAATGGTGAATCAAACAGTATTTGTTCGCCTCCTTCTTCGGAACAACCGCCGGCGGGGAGACGACAAAACCCGGGATGGGGAGAGAACTAAAGGGCCCCGCCATGCGCCCCAAATCCACCTCTTTTGCCAATTTCTCCATAACCACGTCAGGATGCTGGTAAGCTGACTTCAGATTTTTTATGGAAAAGGGGACACTGTGAGGAGGGGAGGGGATACAAAAACCCCCTTAAAAACAACAACTGCGCGCTGGCCCTGTCCGGATAACTATTTAGAAACCTGACCATCCTTTCCAGCTTCACTGGCATCACCCCCATGACTGGCGATAAAACCCCCTCCCCCACTTCGTTTTCCCTTGCGCAAGCATTTAGATGCCCCGTGGGACGCCCCATTGCATTGAGAACAAAGGTGCTTGAACTTGCAACCTGCACCAAATTTACACTGCCCCTCATTGTATTGCCAGCACAGCCCGAGCTTCACGTTGCCCCGGAGCTCGATTGACCAGATTGGCCTGCTGCCCCCCCCCCCCGCTCCCTGGAAAGGACTGGCCCGGTCGAACCGGAGCCGTTACCCTTAACCAGAGGGCAATATCCCTGTGGTCCCACCTAATATTGGGCCGAACCGCCTTCCGTTGTCTAAACTTCTCGTCATAACGTAGCCAAGCTACCCCCCAATATACCCTATGGGCTTCCTCGATGGCATCCATATAGCAAAACGGGGGAGCAATGTTCCGGAGCCTTTTCACCAATAACACTGGCCAAAATGGCGAACGCTTGCAACCAGTTAACAAATGTCTTAGGGATAAGGCGGGAATGATGCTTTTCCTCCTCCTCCTTCTTACTCTCATCTCGCTTCCCCTTCTCCAGATTAAATTTTTCCATGGGCAACAATGAAAAAATTTCCAGTTACTCGTCCTTCCAAATTTTTTCCTGAACTTCCTGCTTCAAGTGTGCCCCCAAAGGTCCTTCAAAACACACATAAAGCTCCCCCCTGGCTTTATCGTCCAACCGAACACCATAAACCGCCGCCGCCGAGTCGGTCTGAACAGACACCGCCACCGATTCCGTATTTGCTCCTACACTCACAGCGACCACCGCCGGGGCATTAAACCCTACCCCACCAGCCCCCACCCACGCCGCCACAGACCGCCTAACAATTCCTTGACGCAACCGACCAACTCTCGCAGACTATCCCCCCCACCCCCAACATTCACAAACCCAGACCCCACATAACATACCCGCTCCTCAACCACGGAACCCTCCCCCCGAAACAGGAGACATAAGTATAGCAGAAAAAGATAAAGACGGTGAAAACGACTCACCGAGCTGCACTGGCACTGTGGACCCATCAGCTGGACCGTCCTGTCCACGAAGCTCCCCATCCTCAAGGTCTTCGGCATATCTCGTCCCCGATCCATGGCAGCACGCACAGGCGTGATCAACGGCCGGAAACGAGGTGGGGGGGGCAGGCTACCAAGCTCTCTCTCTGGCAGTCGACCGGCACCGGAGGGCAGGGAGCTCGCCGCCCGGAAGTCACCCTCGAAACGGACGACCTAGGCCTGCAGCCCAATGCAGGTCCCTTGTTTCTTCCGGATTGCCGTGGGGCTCCACCCCCAGCCGGCACATCACCAGGGGCAGCCGTCCGAACCATGGTAAGCCGGCAGAGAAATGGTGAGTGGAGGGTTGACCGGAAGTAGAGGCCGCACCCCCCCACCTCCGCTGGACTCCGCCGTGAAGCGGGATTCCTCCCGACCCTGGCACCGGCTGCAGTATCAGTGCTGCCAGACGCCCGAGCCGGAGGGTCCCTCACAAGGCTCCCTCTGCGGCGCCGAGTCCGAGGAGCCACGTCGGGGCTTAGGCTTTTTTGGAGGATGCGAGCGCCGGGCCCGGCGCGGGGGAGAGACGGCCGAAGGTACCGTTGGCCACCGCTGCAGGTTGTTCCTCCAACCAGGCGGGGCCGAATGCAGCAGCCGCCACCCGCATCTGCTCAATGAACTGCTGCGCTTACATGAGGTAAGATGGCCGCCGGATGGGAGATGCGTGGATGGATGTCTTACTCCGTGCGCTGCTCCCGACCAAAAGACCGGGAAGTCAGCGCCCTCCGGCTAACCCTCACCGGATCCCCTCCCTCTCCTGGACCCACCCCCTCCACTAACCCTCCCCTTTGGTTGTGAAACAATCCTCCCTCCTATCCCCGTCATGTCTGGCCTACCCTCCACTGTGGCAGGGTCCGTCCGGCCTGTGCTTTCTTTGGTTTGGTGCTTGGGATTTTGGGTCTATCACATATCACAAAATCATAAGGCCGGACATCTACTTCCCACACTGACATAGAATGGAGACAACAAGCGTTGCTGCACACATCCTTACATTAAGATATTGTATTACGGTCTGTAGCCTTTGGGGGGAATATATTAACCTTTCTACAACAGTTTACTAGCGTAGAAAATTCACAAAATGCGCAAATGTCAACATTTT